>NW_026571404.1:13508476-13569500 GCF_026225935.1 Boleophthalmus pectinirostris
ATAATATAAATGAGAGCCTGACTGTGTAATTGTAGGTGATCTTCGTGGGTGAGGAGGCGGTCGACGCTGGAGGAGTGAGGAAAGAGTTCTTCTTGTTGATTATGAAGGAACTTTTGGACCCTAAATACGGCATGTTCAGATACTTCGAGGACTCGCGGCTCATATGGTTTTCACACAAGGTTTGTTTATACAAAATCCAATATACAATTACTATGACAGGAATTCAAATTGTTGTTTTTTTTGCTGCAGACCTTTGAGGACATAGATTTGTTTAACCTGATCGGGGTCATCTGCGGTTTGGCCATTTATAACCTGACAATAGTTGAGTTGAACTTCCCTGTGGCACTGTACAAGAAACTACTGAAGAAGAAACCAACGCTGGAGGACCTTAAAGAGTTAATGCCTGACGTGGGAAGGTCAGAGGATGTACAGCTAAAATACGTTAGGATAGAAATGGTTAACAGAAATGCGATGTTATTTCTTGCATTAGAAATACTGTGTGTGCTCTAAATACATATGTGTTACTCTGACTTTTGTATAAATAGGAGTCTACAGCACCTCCTGGACTACACAGAGGATGATCTGGAGGAGACCTTCTGCTTAAACTTCACAGTAAGACAAAAAAGAAAATGTAGTAGATTTACTCATTTACATAGTCGCTAAATTATGTGAATATTTAAAGGTCATATATTAGTTGTATTTAAAGTGTCGATCGGGTCGAATTTTTCTGTCTGAGTCCAGCCCGCTTTCAACAGAGCAGTGATCGAATCCAACCTGAGCCCGATAGGCATTAAGATATTTGTGTTCGCACCCGACCGAACCCGACACAGTTAAAATCACACTATTTTGATAGGCCTAATGACACGTAGGATATTCTTTGTGTTGTTGCTAACGGACATAATGATGCAAAGTACAAACACGGGATAGAGCGAAAATAATGAGAAGACTTTATTACTCACCTCTCATAAAGCGGTAAATTTAAAGTGCAGCATCTCATCCACATTATCCATAGAAATTGTCCTTTGAAATTATGACCCCAGCCCACAAAACCACTATATTAATCAGGTTTGAGGCGTTCTTTAAAAGTAATAAGGTGAAAGTAGTTCACATGTGTCTATTTACGTCCACACAGCGCATGGATCAAGGTGAAGTTGCAAATTAGCGATAGTGACTCTACTTCCTGTGGACTTTATCGCCAATCTTTTAAGCTTTAAAAATCACGTGTCTGAAGTATTGCACCACTTTTCACAAACTCAGTTTTGACTTGTATCTAAACTAGAAGTGCAGTGCTCTGATCTTTTGAACACTTAAGAGTCTTAAAGCGAGTGGTTTTACTGTAGACAGGAAACAGCTGACGCGCTGATGTGTCTGAGTCCTACCTGAACCTGAACAAAAGTTCTATATATTTGTCAGTTTGGACTTGGTTCGGATTTCCGTGCTCAAGTTGTGTTGTCCTCTAAAACAGAATTTGTGTTCAGAATGCTTGTTCTCACAGCATGGTGTCATCCAGTGTCATCCTGTGTTTCTATTTCTGAAAATCAAAACTGAAAAACATAATTGGAAAAATATTTTTACAGTGAGTGGTGTCGCCTCTCTACAGAACTTACCTGGAATCTGGCTAGGTGTGTCTTATGCTTGCCAAAGTTTAATGCCTGTGAAAATGCTGCAGTGTCAGACACAGTGCAAGTGTCAGACTTAACACAGTGCACCTTCATGTCCATTCAACAAACTCATTCAAAATTTCTCTCAAATTTCCTGCACTACACATCTGACCAACTAATGCTATGTTCAGACCGCTGTGTCAAAATCACACCAAACGGATTTTCATTTGCATTTGTCGCCATGGTCTGAATGCAGCATTATTTGGTAAGATGTGTAGCTCATATTGTCTTATTAAGACATGTTTTCACACCAATGACATATTTACTGAAATGTTTTTTTCTCCTCTTTTTTTTTTTCAGATCACAGAGGAACACTTTGGTGCGACTGAAGTCTTGGAGTTGGTGCCGAACGGAGAAGACATCAACGTCACCAAATCAAACAGGTACAAACGCCAGTGTACATTACAAGTGCGCAATATTGTCAGACATTTTTGAAGGCATGCAGATATTTTCTATAAAATTTTAACTGTATGTATAGATGGCTAGAAGGCTTTGTTAAAATAAAAATAGATAATGATTGAATATAAATACAAAATATGCAGTATGGACAGAAGAACAGTGTAAAACTATTAGTGCAAAAAGTATGTAGTAAGCATTAAATTGTAACGATTGCGATATCTGTCTTGTCTCTGTCTCTACAGGCAGGAGTTTGTGGACGCATATGTAGACTACGTGTTCAACAGAGCAGTGGCGCCTCTGTTTGAGTGTTTTTACGCTGGATTTCACAAAGTCTGTGGAGGAAAAGTCCTGGAACTTTTTCAACCCAACGAACTGCAGGCAATGGTCATCGGCAACACCAACTATGACTGGACTGAACTAGAGAAGGTTTGCACTGTGAAAATATAAGGCTGTGTCCGAATATCCACCTTAACACTTGTCCCCTGACTTAGACCTGTCACGATAACACATTTTGAAGTAAGATATATTGCTACAGAAAAATATCACGGATACACCATAATATTTAAGCTACTTTAATCCACTGACTATATTGTAAAAATATGGTCAGCAGTAAATCGCTAGTATCTAAATGTGTAATGTTGTTTATTTAACCAACCACAGCATCATATTTTAAAAAGAATTCTCTACTAGTGCAAATTAAAGTTGATCAGACCAGTGACATTTGCTGCACACTGCTTTCCAAAGTGCACTATAAGAAATTTTTGTGCACTAATATCTTTGGACATTCGGATAGTGCTCAGAGGTGGGACCAAGCCATTGTTTTGCGAGTCTAAATTAAGTCTCAATTCTTTGACCTCAAGTCCGAGTCAAATCCCAAGTCAAATACAGGCAAGTCCAAGTCGAGTCTTGAGTCATTGGCCCATAAGTACAAGTCAAGTCCAAGTTGTCTGCTCTGAGCTTCAAGTCATTTCAAGTCTTTAAACCAAAAACGTACCAAATATAGCTTAGATTTTTGCAATTTATATGAATTTTAAGCTAAATTGTACTTAAAAAGCCATGGTATATGAATATTTATATAAGAGTTGTCAAGACATTTAAAAAGGAAAAAATTGCACTTCTACAAGAGTGCGAATTATTACGGTCAGAATAGAAAGAATTAAGATTTAAAAGAGCTTAATAACTTTATAATATTTTGTCAAGTAATGTGCGCTGAAATGGAAAGATTATATTCTTTGTAGTTCCTTCTGTTTTATTGTATAGTACTGTATATTACTGGAGTACATTTGAGGATACCATCTCACAGTACTTCAGTCACATCCAAAGTAACAAAGTGTATAGTTTTTAGATTATAGTTTTTTAGCAGAAGCATCAAGTCTTCTCAAGTCACAGGCCTCAAGCCCGAGTCAAGGCCCATGTCGTTGACCTTCAAGTCCAAGTCGAGTCCCAAATCTTAGTCTATTTTATCAAGTCAAGTCTCAAGTCTTAAAAATTGTGACTCAAGTCTGACTCGAGTCCAAGTCACGACTTGCAAGACCCCACCTCTGGCACTCACAATGCTCAATATTTCAGGCCCTATGTAGGGATCGTGTGGACATTCACATGCAGCCTATGTTTTTTAATTTGTTTTGATATGAAAAAAAAGTAACTAAACAGATTTTGTATTTTTGTTTCAGACGACAGAATATAAAGGGGAGTACTGGGCTGAACACCCGACTATACGCCTGTTTTGGGAGGCATTTCATGAACTTCCTTTAGAGAAGAAAAAACAGTTTCTATGTAAGTAACCATCACTTTTTAAACTGTAGTTTTTTCTACTAAAATTACATTTTACTTTGCCATCAAATATCAGTAAATTTACAAATGTTGAACCTGATCATTTCTATTTTTGACTAGATCCAAGAACTGACTGTATTACAACAAAAATCTGCATTTAACAATAATCATTTCCACTCCTTGTGAATATTTCTTGATCATAACTGACAAGATAAGATGACAAGTTTTTAAAAGCAGGGGGCGTGCCATATCCACCACTAGAAAAGTTACATCGAGCACTTTGGCAGATTTTTTTTTTATTAGTTTTGGGTAGTTCTACAACCATGCCACACCAGCTATACTACTTTGTATTATTTTGTAACATTTTGTCCCTCCAGTGTTCCTCACAGGAAGCGACCGTATCCCTATTCTGGGCATGAAGAGTTTGAAGTTGGTGATCCAGCCGACGGGAGGGGGCGAGCACTACCTCCCCGTGGCCCACACCTGTTTTAACCTGCTAGACCTGCCTAAGTACACCGACCTGGACACGCTCCGCTCCAAACTACTGCAGGCTATCGACCAAAACCAGGGCTTCAACCTCGCATAAAAAGACTGTTCAGAAATATAAAGGGCCATGCACAGCTCCCAGTCTGACAAAGGGATATGTTAATAAAAAAATCTGATGGTTAGACTTGAAATCATCTTTGTTTTGAGTTTCTTCCATCTGCGCTGTGATGCTCTGAAGAAGCCCTATTTGATAAGGCTGTTGTAAATAAGCTTTTATTGGTTTGGATGTGATCTGAATGACAAGCAGCACTACTGCTATAAAAATGGTATGTAGACAACAGCATTAATACCTGTAAAACATGTGAAAAGTTTTAGATTGGGATTAAAATATTACTTTAGTGGAGTGGTTGAATATTGGACAAATGTACCAGAGGAAATGTATTTACAGCTGTTAATGGTGGTGTGTAGCATCCAGTGTTTGAAAATGTAATCTTATACTTTATGTTCGGCATAAATTCTGTTTTCAAGATAATTTTTTAAAGAGTTGTGTGATTTTGCTTTATAACAAAGTAACAGTCTAAAATAAAATATTGGTAGGGGATGTTAGTGTTTGTAGGACACAGTATCTGATCAGTAACATGGATCGCCAAGTAAAGACGAGCTATTCTCTCGGGGTAAATAAAGTCAGTAGAGGTCATTCTAGCTTTATTATATAATGATGAACCCAAAAAAGTACTACTGCCAAATTTGTACTTAATAGTTACTTTTTAACAGATTTAGAAACATTTATACAGTTAAGATTTAGTTTTGTATTAAGTCTAACCTTTGAAGTACTCCGATCAATCATAGCCAGCGATTAGGTGTGGTGTGTTTGTGGACGGAGGGATAATTGCATTTTAAATGAGACAGTTGTTACTCTAAGACTACCCAGTAACATGAACATTTATACTTTCCTCACCTGCATGCACTAAATGTTCACTTGACAGGCAGAATCTTTGGCATTTGTATATTGTTGTTGGTTAAGATAGTAGCACTTCAGTGATTTAGGCAAGACAAACACATTGCTCAGTTTAACCATAAATATATTTCTTGAAAATCCATTTATAACGTTTGTGTTTATAAAGAAAAGATGCATCTTGTGTGTGACATATTCCAAAATCTGAAGAACCAACCCAACAGATTGCAGACTTTAATTCAACTATTATTTATTGACAAACTGTACAGTGGACATTGAAGTGCAGTCGTTGTAGAATAAGGCCAACAGGGGGCGGTTTAGTGCGGCAGTTCATGAGGCACCAGTTTGTAATGAGAGCCACACGAGGGACAGCGCGCCATTTCTCCTTCATGAACCCAGAACCACACAATGGCGGTGTTGTCCTCCTCACCTGGACACAAATGCACAGGTATGGTTCAGAAATGGTTTATTTTGTATTCAGTAGGCCTATCAATTAAAAGGGCTGACATTATACTATTTTCTGATCCATGTTATCATTGCTTTCTCATCCTCAAACCCAAAACACTCCATTCCACCTTGTGATGCCAGCCGATAAAACAGATGATCCACTGTGTTTTTAAACTTCCAAGACCTTCACTAAGTCATTTGGATTTCAAACCTGGGATTGTCAATTTCTACTGAACTAAAGTTTTCAACTGAACAGCTACTTTTTATCTTAACAGTATTTTGAGCTGTTAAGATGTAGGCAGTATAAACACGGCATACTTTTCGGAATTTCCAAGGATCAAAACTAGTAAAGAATATTTGAAAGTGTAATGTCTATTCAAATCATTTAAGATGTCCAACATGAACCTTTTGACACTTTAGTCACTAAGATATTAAATACTGGGATAACACAGAAACGTAATCTTACTCTTAATTAAAAATTTATAAAATTTCAGAAGAAACTTGAAACAAATTGATCTTACAAAATGCTTTGAGATTGATGGAAAGGTCAAAACTGCAAACAGATTTAATAGGGCTGTGGTCAATAACAGATCTTTGGACTAAAAGGGCGAGAGGTGAGACAGGCAGAGATTTTAAAATTAGTATTAAAGAGGGGGTATTATGCATAATCTATTTATAATTGTTCTAACATGTTATAATGTTGTTCCCTCATCAGAATCATGCCTGAGGTGGTTTGAGATGTCATCCATGCATGTTTGAGTATTTTAGTGATCTCTCCTATTCAAACCCTTCATACTCTTAGCTCTCAGATTTTGTGCATTGCTCAGGCCACAAGTCTAGTACACAAAGTACACAAAAGCGGGATGCAAACCTGTACATGTTTCATTAGTAGTTTCTACACTGATTGTGTTGTGATAACAATCTAAAAGGGGAGTAAACTTAAGCCTGAGGAGAGACTACGAGTACCAGCAAAAGTGAAACTTTGTTAATACATTGTTTTTGACGAATATAGCATTTTTGAAACAAAAAAGGGGAACATTGTGATACTAAATATGTTAGAGAAATAAAATACCCCTTACTCTAAGGGACTGTATCAACTTCATCCTCTGGGCCACCAAATTCATAAAAGCATTTTGTCTGATTTAAACTTACAAAGACAGCCGACAATCCTTTTGTTATTGATGCTTGGCACAATGTGGGGGTCCTCTTTGGTTCCAGCATAGGTTTTGGGCTTCAGGATACTGTAGGGGTCCTGCAGAGAAAATATTTCAATAAGAAAAGGGATTCAAAATACAGATAGTTGTGATATAGTGATGGTTGCCTTGCAAGTCCAAAGTGATACCGCTCTCTATTTTAAATATAAAGAAATATCAGCTTGGACAACACCCCGCGCCTCAAGGCTCAAACACAGCCTCGCAATCAGAACTGTTCATTTCAGTGAAATGAAGAAGTTCACAGGCCACACCTATGATTTACAAATAAATGTCAAAATTCTCTAACATCAGATTTGCAGAGTTTAGTGCTTCGCTCACTGATTCTGCAAAAATGTGCAATGTTTTTTAGTCCCGTTATAATTTATGTAAGCAATCATGTTTGTTTTGATACAGATGTGTTCAGACTCACGTCTTTGTGAAGTAATGGAAAAGTGTGTATTCTTGTCTAAATTATACAGTACAATAGAGGTTCCTGGAGGAAGGGGGGCTAGCCCAATTATCTAAACCAGGCATGTCCAAACTATGGCCCGGGGGCCAAATGCGGCCCTGAGACAAATTTTTCTTGGCCCTCAGCCTTCCAGAAAAATTGGCCCAAATGACCTTGCATCAATTAAAAAATATTTTAAAAGTTTTTTTGAAAATCTACCTTGATAAAGCCAATATTTCATAATTAGTGTGTGGTTTTAAGGATCTTAGCATGAATAAAGGACTCATTCTAACGTGTTAAACATGCACATATTTCAATTATTCCCTGTATTGAGCATCAGTCTGCAGCCTCGATCGGCCCTCTGCTTCGTCTGTGTTTAGATATGTGTCCCTTGATGAAAAAAGTTTGGACACCCCTGATCTAAACTGTAAACAGTAAAAGTAAAATGACACACTTAAATATTTAACCAGATTTCACTTTTACCACTTGAAATTGTTCCCGAGGAGAGTTGCAAAGTTATTTTGGGCATACAATATGGTCTGAAAAGGTTAAGTTTTAGTACCTTTCCGCGTTTCAGAGACTGCAGGGCCCTTCTCTCCAGCCCAGTAGCCTGTTCCTCATCACTGGGTATTCCTTAAAAATAGATAAACATTAAACATATTACCCAAAACATTATAGTAATACAATGATTAACACTGTTGCTTCATTATAAAGTTGCTGTGAACTCCTGACTGTCCTTAAACTTGGCTTTGGTCCAGTACACGTCAAAAAGAAGGTGGAACTTTTAATGGGCGACATATTAAAATCCCCGATGACCTTCATGGTTTAATTATACTATTTAAAAAACGAAATGGAACAAAAACGTAATACTCAGATATTGTTTAACATGTTCAATTTAATATATATTTATGTTTTATTTATATTTAACTACATTTGCCCGTAACATTCCACATTAGACATGCTAACATTGCAGACTAAAGTGCTCTTAAGTTTAGCTTGATGATAACAACAACAGCATGATATTTACATAAGTTTATATTGAGAAAAGGCTAATAAAAATACCTTTGACTGTTGCTGCAAACGCGCGTTGCAATGGTCTGATAGCGGCATTATTTTTCAGGTGCTGCGTGGATTGGACACAGGCTCGAAGCAGCAGACGTGAGGCCATGATTTTGGATTAAAAAACACAGAAAACACAGGCGGAAACAGCAGCAGGAGTGTACGTGCTGTGTACGTGACCGAGAGTCTGCGGTGGACTGAAATGACCCCGGAAAACCTTGAGCGACAGGTGCCAGAGCCAATCAGAGCGCAGCAAAATTATCAATAACCAATCAGAATCCAAGGAGGCCAAAACGACTGGGGACGTGTTATTACCACTATGCGTCGATAGATGGCAGTGCATGGTGACCCGACCATGCCAGTGTGAGACAGACGGGTAAAACCTGGTGCCAGTCTGCCACACACACCCTCCTGCCCCATGTGGTCAGGAGCTAATTAAAACAGAACAAATTAAAAACACATTCACAAACCTTCAGCCTACAACATTTTCCACAGCCACGAGTGTAATTTACAAATGAAGCTGTCCTGTAATTTAAAGGGACATATTATTTATTTTCAACTTTTATATGTTTTTAAAGGTCTTATATCACACAAGACTCCTGTGAGCGTTTAACCATGTTATAATATAATAAGTTGTATTTTGTTTCATCCACACACGTTTGAGTAACACTTTATTATTAGTCTATCTAAATCCGTGTGTCATTCGTTCATTCGTTTTTCAATATAAAACCAAACATAAGAAAATGAAAAAACAACTATTTTCTTCTTCATTATTTGTCTCCAAAACCAAAATGAAAAACAGATAACGATTATTTTTTTTCAGTTTTCGATTTTGTGTTTAAATACTTACAATACCTACAATATTACTGTATTTAAAATGTAAAACATTACACGACTATTGCAGCACTTTCAAGTTACTCTCAACAAAATAACTGCGAAGATGCTGAAGTTCTGCGCCGTATATGGACTGAACCAGAACTAAACCAGGACTAAACCAGGACTAAACTGTGGACCGAACCAAGTCTAAACCAGGTCTAAACCAGGACTAAACCAGGACTAAACCAGGTCTAAACCAGAACTGAAGCAGAACTGAAGCAGAACTGAACCAGGTCTAAATCAGGCAAGGCAAGGCAAGTTTGTTTGTACAGCACAATTCGTACACAAAGTAATTCAAAGTGTTTTACAGAATAAGAAATACATTAAAATCATAATAAAAACTAATCAAAACATAAATAATCATAAAGCTTAAAATTAAAAAAGAGAGACATAAATTAGAGAGAAGAGTGCGGAATGAAAACCTTTCAGTTATATGCACAGTGAAATAGGAATGTTTTGAGCCTGGATTTAAACAGAGTCAAAGTAGAGTCTGTCTCACATGTTCAGGAAGACTGTTCCAGGTTTTAGCTGCGTGAACCTGAAACGCTAACTCCCCTTGTTTAGTCCTGACTCTAGGCACCAGCAGGAGGCCGGTCCCTGAGCTCCTCAGAGTGCGAGATGGTTCATGTGACACTAACATGTCACAGATGGACTTTGGTGCTCGGCCATGGAGAGACTTGTACAAGCCGAGCTGCTTTAAAGTCTCTGAGCCACAGGAAGCCAGTGCAGAGACCTGAGCACAGGACTTATGTGCTCAGGACTCAGGACTGAACTGTGGACTGAACCAGGACTAAACCAAGTCTAAACCAGGACTAAACCAGGTCTAAACCAGGTCTAAAACCAGGTCTAAAACCAGGTCTAAACCAGGTCTAAAACCAGGTCTAAAACCAGATCTAAACAAAGTCTAAACTAGGACTAAACCAGGTCTAAAACCAGGTTTAAAACCAGGTCTAAACCAGGTCTATAACCAGGTCTAAACAAGGTCTAAAGTAGGACAAAACCATCACTAAACCAAGACTAAAACGAGGTATAAAAAAGGTCTAAACTTGGACTAAACCAGGTGTAAACCTCTATCAATAATATTTTTTTAATTTGGTTCAGTAAAGTCTGGGCTTTTTAAAATTTTCTTTTATCAGACAAAACATCTTATGTGAAGATTTCCTCATCTTTGCTTCTCTACAGCAAATCAAGTAATCCAAAGTATTCAGATTACATTACTCACTTTCAGTAATTTAATGGATTCCGTTACAAACTACATTTTGGGGTATGTAATCTGTAATCTGTATTTTGTCTATCGGACTATTTGACTGATATTTATATTAATCAAACCATTCTTTTATTTAATGACAATAAAAAAAATACTAGTATTTAAAATATATCACTCATTTAAAAAAATCTTTGGCATTTTTTTTTGCCCTAACAACATGAAAAGTGGCACTGCACACACCCATCCCATTAGGACGACAAATTTGAGATTGGTCGGATAAGTGGTTTGAGAGTTATGTGTGGAACAGACAAACAAACAAACCAACAAAAACAAACAAACAAAGAAACAAACAGGCAGACGTTCCTTAGATTAATAGATATATTTTTGACAGTTAAAAACATCACCTATGTTACTCATTTGATTCTATGGCGATGGGGACAGGTGAGGTAACGGTAAGATACAAGTGTAACAACGCAGCTCTACGTGTTTCATAATGTGTGCATTTGGCAGAGGCTGGCAGATTTTCTGCCACGACGATCTCTCCCTCAGAAAAGTTGCATATAACATCTTTAAACTTACCCAAGAATTTACTGCAAAGTGAGGTGTATTCTCTCAAGACTGTAGTAAGTATCCAGTTCCCATGCAGTTCTACCTGCCGTGTTGTGTCCTCACAGACTCAACATAAAGACATGAGGGCAGCTTCAGCCCTGAGAAATGTTTGGAAACACAACTCTCTTCTGCTGTATTATCACATTACATCACAGGGTGGAACAGAGTGTTTGAGAGAAGAGTTCAGCCTAAACATGCAATGTTTGTGTGATAAATATGTGTGAATGAAACAAAATACATAATAACAGATCAGAAAATAGTAGGCATGGGACGAGATAGAATTTCCACACAGGACAAGACTGAATCTACAAGAACGAGACAAGACTAAGTTTTTTTTTTTTTTTTTTTTTTTTTTTTTATTAATTAATGTATTTATTTATTTAAGTTTTTTGTATGTAGGTGTTTGTGTGAGTTGGCCCTCCTGCTCCTGTTCACTCCTCCTCATCAAGTCTTTGTGCGACTCGGTGCAGAGGAGTTCCTCTCTGTCCATCATCAGTTATCATCTGGTTTAGTGCCTGCAGAAGACACTACACAGCAAGCGCAGGAAAGTGCTCAGCATGCGTTTTCTCTTTACGCTCTTAACTTAAGAGCGTTCAAATTATAGTTATTTAGAGAGAAAATATGAGACAAAAATAATGTGTTGAATGTATAGTTTATAAGTAAAGAGGATCCCGCTGTATTACTCAGGCTGCATTACAGCGTCTATTCACAGGCCCGATCCCACTACTGAGCAGCACGGAGGATTTAACCCGCTACGTTTCTGACCTGGGCCGGTGCACCCCTCCTTAGACGACCTGGTGGTCCCGGGCTCCCCCAGGAGCACCATACCGATACCGAACTTAGTGCGGACACCCGATCGACATAGTCCGCTGCAGCTCAGAGCTCCAGAGCTCAAACGATCCGACAGACTCAGCCTCCTGGGAGCTTGGATTACAGGCGCGCGCCACCGCACCCGGCGACACCCACAGAGCTCACGAGGACATTTGAGGTTTACCTGTGTGACTTCATACATTTGTGGAAATCTCATTGGAGGTGATAAACTAGTTTAGCATATATACAATTAACAGTACGGGTATGTGTTTAAAGAAGTTCACAGTCTTGATATTTTTGTTTCAACAAATTATTGTCTGGCAATAAAAGTTGCATGGGAGTCTAAAAACAGGAACTTTTATTGCTCAAAATGGCATGATAAAACATTCAGTCGGTGTATTTTATTAATTATTCATAACAAAATATCAATGAGATTTCCACAAATGTATGACGTCACACAGGTAAACCTCAGATGTCCTCGTGAGCTCTGTGGGTGTCGCCGGGTGCGGTGGCGCGCGCTTGTAATCCAAGCTCTCGGGAGGCTGAGGCTGGCGGATCGTTTGAGCTCAGGAGCTCTGAGCTGCAGCGGACTATGTCGATCGGGTGTCCGCACTAAGTTCGGTATCGATATGGTGCTCCTGGGGGAGCCCGGGACCACCAGGTCGTCTAAGGAGGGGTGCACCGGCCCAGGTCGGAAACGGAGCAGGTCAAAGCCCCCGTGCCGCTCAGTAGTGGGATCGCGCCTGTGAATAGACGCTGTAGTGCAGCCTGAGTAATACAGCGGGACCCAGTCTTTTTTGGCCCCCTCTTTACTTATAAACATTAAAAATATTATTTTTGTCTCATATTTTCATAGACCCATGCCTATTGCTCTATATAAATATAAGAGGAGAAACTGAGGATAACAATAGTATTACTGATAAACTTAAACCAACAGAATTGCATTACAGAAATGAGGAACAGAATACAAATAATATTGCTTTACCCGGATTTGTTCCACAATACGGCATTAAACGGATATATCTCCATGGAGACAAGCAGCTGGCAACATCAGGCTACAACATACACCCAAGATTTTTTTTTTTTTTTTTTTAGTAATAATAACACCTCGAATAAAATAAATTGTAGATGGACTTTTTGAATGCCATACATTCACATGGAACAATAACATCTCCATGGAGACAAGCAGGGGTCCCTGTCAATAGTTTTTTTCATGTTTTTATATTTTATGTTTTTAACATTTACAAAGAAAGTCAACATTTCAAGAAACTGAGTCGCCTGTGTGTAAAAATACTGTTATTTTAAAATACAGTAGTAGAATCTTGGAGGGGATTAGATCGTTAATACATTATTTTAAAAGTTGTGGGGTCATCTAGTGGTAGAATTGCACAACTACATCAGCACTGCAGAATATATTGTAATTAGAGCCCGACCGATATGGATTTTGTTGTGACCGATATGAAACCGATATAATGGGAGTTGGAGCTGCCGATAGCCAATATAATCGCCGATATATTTAGTGATGTAAAAATTCACTGTAAATCTTGAATTGATTAAAAAGCTTAGGTTTGGCTCTAGTGGATTCTAAATTGGGTTTATTTAGGCAACATTTATTGTTATTTTGACTCTTTACATCATATTTACATACAGTAGATTGGCCTAATGGCATTTTTGCATCACATTCTAGCTACTGTTACTGTCACTGCTAGTGATGGGTATTCCAGTTTTTTTTTTTTTTGTTTTTTTTTTTTTGGAGAACCGGCTCGGCTCACTAAAGCAACTGGCTCTTTACTCTTGAGATGGTTTTGTTGCAAGCAGGACTAAACCAGAACTGAACCAGGACTGAGTGTCGGGACTCGGTTTCTATCTCTATCCTTCACTCAAGCCCAAGTTTAGTCCTGGTTTATTCATTTTATGCTGAACTGCAGCCAAATATGCACTTTTTAAAAAAAAATCCTATGCATACGCAGATTTCTGAAAGTTTCGTTTTCAGCCGCTCCTGCTGTCAAACTACGGGTCTACATGCGGCATGAAGAGAAAAAGTGAGAAAAAGAGAAAACACGGCTCCCAATAAGAAGCAGGCTCCTGTTGTTCGCTTCAAAGAGTCGGCACTAAGAGCCGCTTCGATCGCGACCGACCCATAACTCCAAGCTAGTAAACTATCGCTATTAGCCTTAAAACGTGCACACCGCGGTAATTAATTATATGCATAAATGTGGATCATGTCTATTCATAGATAATTTACATATCAATGCTGGTCCAGTAACAAATATACGGCCAATGTAGTCACTTTACAATAGACCAATAGAAAACAGCCTGTTTATGTGTGGGAGCTACAGCAGCTAATCGCTAACAAAACCTAAACTAGCTTCAAAGTCGATGTATTTCCAACACTCAGCTCTCACAGGCTCCTCCTCACATCACAAGTCTGCACTAATACATGTCCTTTTAATCAAGACTCAAACCGATTGTCCGAAAAGAATATAATCTCAGTGTTGCGCACGGTGTAAACAAACACACGCGAGTGAAGTGACGTCACTCTGGTGGTGTGTTCAGGGACAGTACGGACACAGACACAGACAAATTACACCGTAGATAAATACTGATGTGGAGCCACATATTAGGACATTTATCTGTCTGTAAATTGGATTAAATGAACATAATGTAGAGAGTCTAAGCTTTATAACGAGGTATAACATGCCCACGTGAAATATCAGCCCATATCAGCAAGCATATCGGCCGATAACCGATATGTCTCCAGGTGCCCATATTGGCCGATAATATCGGCCAGCCGATATATCGGTCGGGCTCTAATTGTATTATATAATAATACATCTTTATTTATAAAGCACTTTTAAAAACAAGGTTTACAAAGTGCAAGCAGCAAAGAACAATACAAAAAGCATACAAATAGCATACAGAAGGAATCCAAAACGACAGGCAGCCAGTGAAACGGAAGCTCAAACAGAGGAAATGTGTTGACGTCTGTTAAACCCAGTAAGTATTGATGAGCAAACAAGCTAAACTGGAAAAACGTACAGTATTTGACGCAATTTCACATAATTTTGATTGATGGTGGTTGTGACTTAGTAAAATGTATTATAGTATGAGAATTAGCCAAAAATGTTTGCAGTTTTGGAAGGGTGTATCAATTTTTTGGTTCTTCAGAGACTGCAGGGCCCTTCTCTCCAGCCCGGTAGCCAGTTCCTCATCTCTGGGTATTCCTTAAAAATAGATAAACATTAAACATATTACCCAAAACATCATAGAAATACAATGATTAACACTGTTGCTTCAATATAAACTTGCTGTGAACACCTGACTGTCCTTAAACTTGGCTTTGGTCCCGTACACATCAAAAAGAAGGTGGTACTTTTAATGGGCGACATATTAAAATCCCCAGTGACCTTCATGGTTTAATTATACTATTAAAAAAATGAAATGGAACAAAAATGTATCACTCAGATGCTGTTTAACACATTCAATTTCATATGTGTTATGTTTTGCAGCAGGAGTGTACGTGTACGTGAAATGGCCCCGGAAAACTCTGAGCGACCCTTGAGGTCCCGGAGCCAATCAGAGCGCAGCAAAATTATCAATAACCAATCAGTGATCGCTGTGATCCAAGTACAGAATTTGTTGTATTTTTATCTGTTGTTTTGTACTTTTTGTATTGTTTGTTTCCCTCTTTTATACTTGTGAATTGCTTTGGGCAGCTGATGTCATAAATAAAAAAAAATGTTTTTTTTTCTAATACTGAAGACCTATTTTGCAATGCATTCCTTTGATTTTAGTAAAATAAGTTTTCTGAATACTACAAAATGAAAAAAATACCGGAACCAGAATACAGTCACTCAAAGTATTATTATTCTGCATATACAGTTACTTCCCAACACTGCTGAGCTGCAGTTTGGGCTGGAATTCTGTTTGTCACACAGGCCAATTACATTCACATCATATTTGGCCAATGAAAAACAATAAGCTTCACAGTTCATATTTGAATTTATTTATTATATTTCAGTGCAAAACTGAATTGTGGAGTTTTCCATTTTCTTCTTGTAATCGGTGTCAAACTCCTCATTTTGAGTCACAGTGAAATAGTTTTTCCAGTCTCCAACCTTTCCTGCCAAACAGAAACATATTCCATCATTTTCATAACTGTCATTATATGATATGATTGATATGATATTTTACTATAAGCCTACCCTTTCTCATATACATGTCAATTTTCACTGGTTGAAATGTCGCATAGTTGAAAGTTGGACTTTCTTTCATTTCATCAAACTGCACTCTGGCTTTGATTATGTCCTTTTCCTCAGAGGAACGAATTAAACCAAGGAAGCTGCAAAGTCGATCAATTTCTCTTTTTGTGTCCTGAAACAAAACACATCTAGATCAAAGTCTCCTACTGCATTTGTGTCTGCCTTTAAGTCAGAATAAATACCTTCACCATATCTTCATAAAAGACAAAATGCAGGTTGGAGTAGGTCTCTTTTTTCTTCCACCAGTTGTTAATGTGGTCGTACCAAGATCCATGCATCGCTGCATCAGGAAAACATACTGTAAGTCACAGTCTTTATGAGTAATTGATTAGTGCTCACATACTCTTGCCCTCTAGAAATCTCTGGAAGAAGCTGCTCCATTCTCCTGGCTCTGGGTGGAGTAAGATCATCTGGTCGAAGTGGTAAAAAGAAACCATCACGTCCTTCGGGTTACGAGCCACATACACAATCTGCACAAATAAAACATCATCCAGTTCAATAAATAATGGTCATATTCATTTTTCTCGTCATACTGAGAAAATGTTACAGCAGAGTGAGCCCTAAAACGCAGTTGTCACCAATGAAAACTTTAGATGTCCTCATTATGTACACTGTAAAAAATGACCGTGAAATTTACACAGTAACTCTGTAAAATGCCTACAGAAATGCATGGTAAAATGAAAGACATATGATTTTTGTATGAATTACAGGAAACCATTGTGAATTAAAAAACAGAGGTTAATGTTGTATTTACAAAAATAATGTGTGATTATAATCACATTTATTTGTTAAAATTACCATTTGCTGTAATAAAAACATAGAAATGCTGTAATACTTATAACAAAACATTTCTGTTAATTAGACATTCAAATAGTGTAAAAAATGTTATATTTACAATAATAATATGTGATAATAATCAAATGTATTTGTAAAAAGGACCAATTACAGTAACAAAAACACAGAAACACTGTAGTACTCACAACTACACATTTTTGTTAATAAGATATTCAAATCTTGTAAAAACTATGATTTTTGACATTTTCTATTTGAAAATACAGGGAAAAAAAAAAATCAGTAATTTACTTTACAACCTTATGCTGTACTTGTAGCATGATTAACAGAACAATGCCAATTGAGTTAATAAAAATGTTTTCACAAGATTTTGTTCTGTATAATATGGAACTGCGAATCTGTGAGATTGCCTGTATTGTATGTAGTTTTATATACAAATATTAATTTATAATAACATAGTTTTTATAATTTATTTGCAACCTACTCTGGAGGCTATATAAAGATTAAAATAGTTTATAGAGAAATTGAAATTGTGGATATTGATCATATTTTGAGCAGGTTAAACATCCCTCTAAAAAGGTGTTTTTTGTTTTGTTTTTTTGAGCATTGTCATCATAGGCTAAACTTAACCTGTCTCCCCTATAACCACAGACTTATACCTGAACTGTCTGTCCGCCTAATTTGAAATTTCAAAGTGCGCAGCTGAGGTTCGTCTCTGATTGGATAATGACGAAATCGTGGCACCTGATGGTCGTTTCGGATTGGATAATAGCGAGGGGGCGGGAAAAGCGGGAAAAGCATGCGCTCCACGTTCACGGCTGAGGCTGACGTCACTAACGAGCGAAAGCGAGAGCGCGCTGCGCCGTCTGAACCTCGCACAACTCCGGAGCAGAGCAGAGACGTCTTTGGATACTTTTTCGAGTTAGGACCATTCTACGGTATTATCCTCATTTCGGATCTGTGGATGTCGATTCAAAACATTTAAAGTTTGCACGGTAAGCTTCACATTTACTTTTTACTGATGATAAAACGGAAAATGAGTAGCACATGGTGTAAGCTAGCGCCAGTCCATATTTGCGATCAGTAAGTCAGTGCGTGATTAGCACATTTTAAAATCAATGAGATAGGCTTGAGATTTTAAAGATGATCACCTGCATTTTCTGTAAAAAACAATTGGAAACATTAAGAGGCTATGTATTACATTGCAGAGTGCATAGGAACGAGCCTCATTGTCTTTTCAAATGTGTTGGCGCCAATTGTAGTCAGACCTTTACCACATACTCGGCTTTTAAGGGGCATTTTTATCGTGTGCACTCTGCACCTGCTCCATGTGCTGCTGCTCCCAAGACCGTTGTTTCATATTTGAAATGTGCAGTTTCGTTGTGTTCACACCATTTTCATTGAGTGAAGGAGCTTGTGGCTCATTTAAATGACCATATAGAAGAGGGCAGGTCTGTGGCATGCCCAGTCACTGGTTGTAAGCACGTGTTTACCAAAAAGTCATCATTTACTTCTCACATGTGTAGGAAGCATAAAGCATGCTCTCCTGATGCTATTAATGATATGTACAGAGAAACTCAACCACTGACTACACGTGTTATTGTTTGTACAGGTGATTCAGAAAACACACAGGAGGCCATGTCCACAACTAATGCACCTGTTGATATGCCAGAGACGGATAGCGAGTTCTAGCTCAGGAACATGTGTCTCTTTTACCTTAAAATGCAAGGACAGCTGCTGATTCCTGCCTCTACTATACAGACTATTGTTGAGGAAATGCTAAATGTTCACGAGTTAGGCCAAGCTTACACAATAACGAAAGTAAGTTCTGTATTAAAAACTGATGCAAACCTATCAGATGAAGCCGTCACTAAAGTCTGTGACTGCATTAAAGAGTCAGATTTGTTTCTTCCTGTCATCAGGGGCCGTTAAGGACAACATACTCCAGAAATCAAACCTTCACAAAACTGTTTAAATACACAGAACCTCAAAAGGTGGCATTAGGTATGGATAAAAACATGACTGAAAAGTGTGCTTACTACATACCAGTGGCAGAAACTCTGAAGAGCTTTTTGCAGTCACATTTATGGAGGGCTGCGCAGTCCCAAAAGTTAAGAGATCCTGAAGCAGGGGTTTTTACTGATTTATATAATGGACAAAATTTCAGATGTCACCAGTTCTTTAACGAAAACCCTGAGAGCCTCAAACTGATTTTGTACCAAGATTCATTTGAAATTGTGAACCCCCTGGGTTCTGCTAAAAAGACACACAAGGTTCTTGCTGTCTATCTGTCAGTAGCAAATATACCCATCCATTTGCGCTCAAATACTGATAATATGTTTTTGGTCCTGTTGTGCATTGAAAATGACCTCAAGCGTTTTGGAGTAGCCAACATTTTTTCAGAATTGTTAGCAGATCTAAAATCCTTAGAGACATTTGGAATGTTTGGAATGTAGATGGTGAAACAGTAAAAGGGGGTCTGTACTGCATTTCTGGGGATAACCTTGGTTCTCATAGCATAGGCGGGTTTACAGAGAACTTCAGCGGCTCTCAATATTTTTGCAGGTACTGTGAAATCACAAGAAGTGAGTTTGAGGCTGATCCGAATGCCTGTGGACCTCCACGCACTCCTGAGACATACAACGCGGCTGTTACTGAGCTTCAGACTAATAACACTGAAGACGTCCGCGGAATAAAGGTAAACTCTGTCTTTAACAGCCTTGAGTCTTTCCATGTGTCTCAGACTGGTCTGCTGCCTTGTTTAGGTCATGACCTCTTTGAGGGAGTTTTGCCATATGATCTAGCACTGTACCTGAAGAACATCATAAAAAGAAAAAAAAGGTTCACATACTCACTCTTAAACAGGCGCATTAAACAGTTTAAATACAAAGGATCAGAAGCACTCACAAAGCCATGCGCTGTCAACTGTGAGGGAGCCAGGTTATCCGGGCAAGCCATTCAAAACTGGAACTTCTTGAGATTGCTGCCAGTTTTAATTGGCGACAAAGTGCAAAACCATGAAGATGAAGTGTGGCAGTTAGCTCTCCAGTTAAAAGACATTGTGGATCTTATTTGTGCTCAGAACATTTCCTTGTCCCAGATAGCATATCTTGATATTTTGGTCCAAGAGTATTTGGAGTTGAGGAAGATGTTGTTTCCTGAAATCAAACTCAAACCGAAGCACCACTTTTTACGCCATTATTCAGCACTGTTGTTGAAATTTGGTCCTCTGATAAGGTTATGGACACTTAGGTTTGAAAGTAAACATGGTTATTTTAACACTTAAAAAACTTAAAAAAACATTTGTCAAACTTTAGCAGAGCGTCATCAGATGTATCAGGCATATGTTTTAGCAGGACAAGAATGCATTAAACTACTGCAAGTGAAGGACAGCTGTGCATTTTACTCCAACCTTTATAGTGAAACTATTAAATGTGCTGTCCAGGAGTTTGCCTTTTCAGAAAGCAATACCACAGTCTCCATAGACATTCAGTACAAGGGCACTACATATAAGAAGGGGCAGTTTGTTGTGTACCGAAATGATGAGTATGTGGAATTTGGTGAACTTCTCTTCTTGATTCAAAATGACTCGGCTGTGTATGTTTTGATGGATATCCACCAAGGCATCTTCCTGTCAGAATACCATCTGTATTCTGTGATAAAGAACAGTCTTGGGTTACAGTGTATGAACATTAATGACCTGCTTGATTTCTATCCTTTGGTGTCATACATTCTTAATGGAAACAAAGTCATTCCTCTGAAGCACAGTATTGTGGAAAAATAAAGTTGAAGCTAATGCTATACTTCTCACACTGTAAATAGTTCACAATGTTATCTGATTTAAGTTTATTTACTGTATTTTATTTTATTGTTTTCTTTTTAGTGCAAATATGAGTGACACAGAGCAAACGTTCTTAGATGATGCCATCATGGAAGTACTATCAGACCTTCCACTGGCAACCAAAAACATCCTCCAAGAACACTTGCAATCCATTGGAGTTGAGATGTATGATGATCTACATTTCATACAGGAGGCTGATTTAATGACTGCATTAAGACCTATACAAGCAAGAAAACTTCTTTCTGTTTGGAAACAGAAATGTAAGTAAAGACGGTACACAAAACAGTCTTTTAATGTATGGATTTGTCATCTGTTCAAAACATGGTATGCACAGTGTAACTCATCACCTTTTTTCTGTTATTTTAAGACCAGACTCCTGAGCCCAGCTCACTGTCATCTTTGGAACTGTCACCTGCCCACTCTGTGTTCTTGCTATCAGTTTCTCCCCAAAGTTCATCTTCAACCTCCTCCAGTAGTAGCAGCCCAGGACTCGATACACAGTGGGAGAACAGTTTTGAAATTCCATGGAGTAAATTTCCTGAGGAAGTGATGCAGTCTTTGGAGAGGGAAAAAAGGCCAGGCTCAAAACTGAGGAGACAGATGGTCCGGATAGTTGTGACTGAGATGATGGAAAAATACCCTCATGTAGGTAAAAAGCATTCAACTGATGTTGCAAAAAAAATGGCAGCAAAATATCCAAAATCTCTACAAGATGTTATAGATGGAGATATTGTTGGGGCAGGCTACCATTCCCTTGTTAAACAGTTACAAAACAGAATTGAAAATGTGAGGCGCGGTTCAACACCTAAAATAAGAAAAAGAAGACATGAGACCGATGAACTCGGATCACACAGATGAGATCCCTTTAGAACAGAGAGCTGAAATGCAGGACATTTATGGGTGCATTAAGTGGAATGTCAAATTTCTGCCCATTGGAGAAACTCAAGAGAGCCAGCAGCAAAAGATGGAAAAACTCAAAGCAATGTACCAACATTCATCTGAGGCCAATCTGGAAGAGATCAAAAATCTAATGAAGTCCACTTTTTACACACAGCGCCAAACAAGTCAACCAGGGAAAAAGTATCAAATACCTCAGAGAGGAGTGGCCATTTTTTGTTTGATGAACTTGGTATGTCTGTCCACTTCAAGGAACTCACTGGGATTGACCTTAAAGAGACATTCACTCGAAATTTGGATTTGAAGGGGAAAAGGCTTTCTCAACTACATGACAACAGTTTGTGTCAACAAGAGTAAGAAGTTCCTTCAGACTTATGCTCGGCTTCAGAGGATGCGAGGACAGCAGAGTGGCTGCTCAGATGACGTGAAAGAGATGGTCCTGCTTCTGCTCAGCTTCTTTTGATGAGAAGGAGGAGTCCTTGTTCTTCTATGTAGAAGATACATGTTTGGCAGAAGAGGTCCAACTGGAGAAAGTGCCTGTGACACCAGCTGTTATTGTCTGTGGTAAGTCTGTTTCATATCTTTTAATTGCAGTTTATAGAATTTGTCATGTGTGTGTGGTGTTTATTAAAATACCCTGTTTAATATTGTATTCATAGGAACATCATGTTTTTCTTCAACGAGGTACATGCTGAGTCTAGATCAGAACCTTATCAACACAAACATCTCCTCCTTCATTTCTGCATTGTGCCTGATGTTTGGGAGCTACTATTGTTTTAACATCCATTATCCATCTGAGCTGGCTTCAACTCTTGAGTTTCTTCAAAGGTGAATAAATATGGCTTACACATTTCTTAATACTGAGATTGATACCTGGACTCAGACCCAGACTTTACTCTGGGTCTGACTTCAGTCCTGGGCTGGGACTGCTACTCTGGGACCTAAAATGACAGATTTGTGTTTTAAACATAAATTTTATTCGAAAATATATTTTGTAGTTTATTTATTTTATTCTGATAAATAAAAATGTTTAATATGCAATATTTTATTTTATATGTGTTTTTTCTTGATAAACCCGGAAAAAGGAACCAAAGTGGAGAGTAAAAACTCAAAGCGTCGTCTCAATGTAAACCCTCGAGTCCTCACCCTGATACAAGAACTCTCTGATCACGAGTGGCGGGAAGGATAAACATGAACTGTCTGATGGAGTCTTTGGAATATCTTTGGACTCTGTGTTCGTTTGTGAAGAGGTACCGGAAGTTTTTTGCCTTGTTAAATCTACAGTGTGATTTATGTTAATTAAAGCATAATATGTCATTGATTTAACCATCATGCTCTCCTCGGGGTCACATTGACCTGAAGAAAAAAAAAAAAACGGTTTTCCTTTCCTCTCTCTTGGTGCGGGTCAGTCAAACCCAAAAATGTATTTTCTCGCCTGGCGAGAATTTATTTGAAAATACATTTTTGGGTCTTCCCGCCCCAAGAGAGCGGGAAGGAAAAAAAAATAAAAAATTCTTCGGGACAATGTGACCCCCAGGAGAGCATTCAAGTCATTTTAAGAGTTATGTTTTAGCAAGTAAACACAATTTTAATTTGGTTGTTGTGTGCCTGGCACTTGAAACTTGTTTTAAGGGAAAGCCCAATACTGTAAAATGACTCATTCAATAGATCAATGAGTGTTAATTTAGTTCAGCTGAAAATCAGTCACATGCTTGATATTGTTAAAACAACACCATGAGAATGCATTGTTTGAATAACTGAAAAAAAATTCTGCAATAATGAGGCTATCTTTGAACTTTGATTCAGTGGTTTCTTTGAAATGCAATTTTTGTTCTATATGCTGAAAAAAATCTAATTGTTTACAACTTGTTACTATATTGAGACTGTTAAATAAATGTTTTAAGTGATATTTTTCTTGTCATGTATTATTGCATGTTTTGGTAATGATTACAGTAGTAACAGTAGAATTTATGATCTTGCAGGTTTAACAGGTAATTTTTACAGTTCAACTGTATTATTTAAACATAAAAATACTGCGTTTATGAGTAGATTTTATGTAAAATTTACAGAAAAGCTTAATTTAAAATATAAACTTTTACTGTCGTTTTGCCAGCTTAAACTGTTTTTTTTGTGAAAATATTTTATATTTTTAATTTGATAAGAAATCAGTGCACAAAAAACATTTGTTATGTAGAAAATACAGGAAAGGATGCATAATAAGCATTTTTTTCATGTTAAAAATACAGGAAGGTGTCTATTTATTTACAACACGGTTATGCAAAATTAACAACTTTTTTGTGTAGATTTCACTGATTTTAAATGTGATTCAACCGTGATTTCAAAAACCGTAAACTGATTTACATTGTTTTCTGTAAAGTTATTAACTATTACTGTATTTTTTTACAGGAAAGCTCTGGTAACCCCAGCTGCCAGCGTTTTCCTATAAAAACGACGGATTTTTTTTACAGTGTAGTGCACATCTTTAGTGCTTCTTTTGAAATTGTACACATATTGTATAGACTAAGCTTAAGATGGTTTGTTTTCTTTGATATGAATACATTTTACATTTCTGTTGTCCAGATTCAGAGAGACAGAGACTTTAATTAAAAAAAAGTGTGACTGTGCCCCTATCTCCCCTACATGTGAGCTTCATGCACTGTATAGTGGAGCTGTGGGCTTCAAATCATCTGTGGATCATTTCACATATTGAACCAGGTGCCCTTTCAGTGCTTTGTTCCTTGTACACCTGTTTAAGAATAATCTGTTTATTTTATGCATGTTGAATGCACATACCTTGCAGTTCTTCTCCCAAAAAGACTTTGGCACAAACTGAACAGGGAGGTGAGTCTTGAGGAGTCGAGGAGATGTGAGCAAAGAGTTTACATGTTGGACTCCGGTGAAAACGGTCCCTGATCAGACAACACATGTTATATTGTGATTGACAGAAGGTTAGACCTTTTAAGAGCTGTCTGTTTACCATCTTTTAGTGGAAAGTTTATCTCTAAAGGAGGGATTTTTAGAGATATGTGAGAGGAAGGTAGATTTTCTTCAGGTATTCCAGAACACAGCAAATCAATTATGTAACTAGTCCAGGTTTGTCCTACAAAACAAAAGGGACACTTAAAAATGCGACATTAACAATATTGTTTTTATCAGAGACAAACCTGATTTGGGAAAGCTTGCTATCAATATGTCATCTGGCTTTGCCTGGAAATTCTGAAGATTGTCCCAGTTGTCTGTGTAATAATGATTTGACCAGATCCCATGGAACTCAAACAGTTCATCTCGTGAAAACCGCTCAGGATTCCTACAAATAGAACAGTGCAAATAATGAATTATGCACCAAAACTATTTACACTCATAAACACTTTTTAAATTAAACAGCCAGACAATAATCTATGACTGGAAACAAAAACATTAAGACTTACCTCATGATGAAAAAAACGTATTTAGAACCGTTTTAACTATTTATACTATATCTCCTCCATTTTAAACCAATGAGATTTCCACAAATGTATGACGTCACACAGGTAAACCTCAGATGTCCTCGTGAGCTCTGTGGGTGTCGCCGGGTCGGTGGCGCGCGCTTGTAATCCAAGCTCTCGGGAGGCTGAGGCTGGCGGATCGTTTGAGCTCAGGAGCTCTGAGCTGCAGCGGACTTATGTCGATCGGGTGTCCGCACTAAGTTCGGTATCGATATGGTGCTCCTGGGGGAGCCCGGGACCACCAGGTCGTCTAAGGAGGGGTGCACCGGCCCAGGTCGGAAACGGAGCAGGTCAAAGCCCCCGTGCCGCTCAGTAGTGGGATCGCGCCTGTGAATAGACGCTGTAGTGCAGCCTGAGTAATACAGCGGGACCCAGTCTTTTTTGGCCCCCTCTTTACTTATAAACATTAAAAATATTATTTTTGTCTCATATTTTCGTAGACCCATGCCTATTGCTCTATATAAATATAAGTGGAGAAACTGAGGATAACAATAGTATTACTGATAAACTTAAACCAACAGAATTGCATTACAGAAATGAGGAACAGAATACAAATAATATTGCTTTATCCGGATTTGTTCCACAATACGGCATTAGGCTACAAGATACACTCAAGATTTTTATTATTATTATTATTTTTTGTAATAGTAACACCTCGAATAAAATAAATTATAGATGGACTTTTTGAATGCCATACATTCACATGGAACAATAACATCTCCATGGAGACAAGCAGGGGTCCCTGTCAATAGTTTTTTTCATGTTTTTATATTTTATGTTTTTAACATTTACAAAGAAAGTCAACATTTCAAGAAACTGAGTCGCCTGTGTGTAAAAATACTGTTATATTAAAATACAGTAGTAGAATCTTGGAGAGGATTAGATCGTTAATACATTATTTTAAAAGTTGTGGGGTCATCTAGTGGTAGAATTGCACAACTACATCAGCACTGGAGAATATATTGTAATAATAATAATACATATTTATTTATAAAGCACTTTTAAAACCAAGGTGTGCAAAGTGCTGTACAAGCAGCAAAGAACAATACAAAAAGCATAAAAATAGCATACAGAAGGAATACAAAACGACACAATGATGCAAACAATCCAATAAATTAAAATAAATAAATACAATAAAAAGGAATCTAATCAAGCTAAAAAACAGTTAAAGGAAGGCCAACTGATAAAAATGAGTTTTAAGAAGTGATTTAAAAGATGATACTGATGGTGTGAGCCTTATCTCCTCAGGCAGGTCGTTCCAAAGCTGAGGCGTCTGGACTGAAAAGGCTCCATCAGTTTTCGTCCGGAGTCTGGACTTTGGAACAGCCACAGGGACCTGCCTGAGGATCTAAGTCTGCGGGAGGCTCGTACGGGGTTAAAAGTTCTGAAATGTAACTTGGTGCAAGACCTAAACGAGCTTTAAAATCAGTAAAATCTTAAAATCGATTCTAAAACACACAGGCAGCCAGTGAAACGGAAGCTCAAACAGAGGAAATGTGTTGACGTCTGTTAAACCCAGTAAGTAAGTATTGATGAGCAAACAAGCTAAACTGGAAAAAACGTACAGTATTTGATGCAATTTCACATAATTTTGATTGATGGTGGTTGTGACTTAGTAAAATGTATTATAGTATGAGAATTAGCCAAAAATGTTTGCAGTTTTGGAAGGGTGTATCAATTTTTTGGTTCTTCAGAGACTGCAGGGCCCTTCTCTCCAGCCCGGTAGCCAGTTCCTCATCTCTGGTATTCCTTAAAAATAGATAAACATTAAACATATTACCCAAACATCATAGAAATACAATGATTAACACTGTTGCTTCAATATAAACTTGCTGTGAACACCTGACTGTCCTTAAACTTGGCTTTGGTCCCGTACACATCAAAAAGAAGGTGGTACTTTTAATGGGCGACATATTAAAATCCCCAGTGACCTTCATGGTTTAATTATACTATTAAAAAAATGAAATGGAACAAAAATGTATCACTCAGATGCTGTTTAACACATTTCAATTTCAATATGTGTTATGTTTTTGCAGCAGGAGTGTACGTGTACGTGAAATGGCCCCGGAAAACTCTGAGCGACCCTTGAGGTCCCGGAGCCAATCAGAGCGCAGCAAAATTATCAATAACCAATCAGTGATCGCTGTGATCCAAGTACAGAATTTGTTGTATTTTTTATCTGTTGTTTTGTACTTTTTGTATTGTTTGTTTCCCTCTTTTATACTTGTGAATTGCTTTGGGCAGCTGATGTCATAAATAAAAAAAAATGTTTTTTTTTCTAATACTGAAGACCTATTTTGCAATGCATTCCTTTGATTTTAGTAAAATAAGTTTTCTGAATACTACAAAATGAAAAAAATACCGGAACCAGAATACAGTCACTCAAAGTATTATTATTCTGCATATACAGTTACTTCCCAACACTGCTGAGCTGCAGTTTGGGCTGGAATTCTGTTTGTCACACAGGCCAATTACATTCACATCATATTTGGCCAATGAAAAACAATAAGCTTCACAGTTCATATTTGAATTTATTTATTATATTTCAGTGCAAAACTGAATTGTGGAGTTTTCCATTTTCTTCTTGTAATCGGTGTCAAACTCCTCATTTTGAGTCACAGTGAAATAGTTTTTTCCAGTCTCCAACCTTTTCCTGCCAAACAGAAACATATTCCATCATTTTCATAACTGTCATTATATGATATGATTGATATGATATTTTACTATAAGCCTACCCTTTCTCATATACATGTCAATTTTCACTGGTTGAAAATGTCGCATAGTTGAAAGTTGGACTTTCTTTCATTTCATCAAACTGCACTCTGGCTTTGATTATGTCCTTTTCCTCAGAGGAACGAATTAAACCAAGGAAGCTGCAAAGTCGATCAATTTCTCTTTTTGTGTCCTGAAACAAAACACATCTAGATCAAAGTCTCCTACTGCATTTGTGTCTGCCTTTAAGTCAGAATAAATACCTTCACCATATCTTCATAAAAGACAAAATGCAGGTTGGAGTAGGTCTCTTTTTCTTCCACCAGTTGTTAATGTGGTCGTACCAAGATCCATGCATCGCTGCATCAGGAAAACATACTGTAAGTCACAGTCTTTATGAGTAATTGATTAGTGCTCACATACTCTTTGCCCTCTAGAAAATCTCTGGAAGAAGCTGCTCCATTCTCCTGGCTCTGGGTGGAGTAAGATCATCTGGTCGAAGTGGTAAAAAGAAACCATCACGTCCTTCGGGTTACGAGCCACATACACAATCTGCACAAATAAAACATCATCCAGTTCAATAAATAATGGTCATATTCATTTTTCTCGTCATACTGAGAAAATGTTACAGCAGAGTGAGCCCTAAAACGCAGTTGTCACCAATGAAAACTTTAGATGTCCTCATTATGTACACTGTAAAAAATGACCGTGAAATTTACACAGTAACTCTGTAAAATGCCTACAGAAATGCATGGTAAAATGAAAGACATATGATTTTTGTATGAATTACAGGAAACCATTGTGAATTAAAAAACAGAGGTTAATGTTGTATTTACAAAAATAATGTGTGATTATAATCACATTTATTTGTTAAAATTACCATTTGCTGTAATAAAAACATAGAAATGCTGTAATACTTATAACAAAACATTTCTGTTAATTAGACATTCAAATAGTGTAAAAAATGTTATATTTACAATAATAATATGTGATAATAATCAAATGTATTTGTAAAAAGGACCAATTACAGTAACAAAAACACAGAAACACTGTAGTACTCACAACTACACATTTTTGTTAATAAGATATTCAAATCTTGTAAAAACTATGATTTTTGACATTTTTCTATTTGAAAATACAGGGAAAAAAAAAAATCAGTAATTTACTTTACAACCTTATGCTGTACTTGTAGCATGATTAACAGAACAATGCCAATTGAGTTAATAAAAATGTTTTCACAAGATTTTGTTCTGTATAATATGGAACTGCGAATCTGTGAGATTGCCTGTATTGTATGTAGTTTTATATACAAATATTAATTTATAATAACATAGTTTTTATAATTTATTTGCAACCTACTCTGGAGGCTATATAAAGATTAAAATAGTTTATAGAGAAATTGAAATTGTGGATATTGATCATATTTTGAGCAGGTTAAACATCCCTCTAAAAAGGTGTTTTTTGTTTTGTTTTTTTGAGCATTGTCATCATAGGCTAAACTTAACCTGTCTCCCCTATAACCACAGACTTATACCTGAACTGTCTGTCCGCCTAATTTGAAATTTCAAAGTGCGCAGCTGAGGTTCGTCTCTGATTGGATAATGACGAAATCGTGGCACCTGATGGTCGTTTCGGATTGGATAATAGCGAGGGGGCGGGAAAAGCGGAAAAGCACGCGCTCTCCACGTTCACGGCTGAGGCTGACGTCACTAACGAGCGAAAGCGAGAGCGCGCTGCGCCGTCTGAAACCTCGCACAACTCCGGAGCAGAGCAGAGACGTCTTTGGATACTTTTTCGAGTTAGGACCATTCTACGGTATTATCCTCATTTCGGATCTGTGGATGTCGATTCAAAACATTTAAAGTTTGCACGGTAAGCTTCACATTTACTTTTTACTGATGATAAAACGGAAAAATGAGTAGCACATGGTGTAAGCTAGCGCCAGTCCATATTTGCGATCAGTAAGTCAGTGCGTGATTAGCACATTTTAAAATCAATGAGATAGGCTTGAGATTTTAAAGATGATCACCTGCATTTTCTGTAAAAAACAATTGGAAACATTAAGAGGCTATGTATTACATTGCAGAGTGCATAGGAACGAGCCTCATTGTCTTTTCAAATGTGTTGGCGCCAATTGTAGTCAGACCTTTACCACATACTCGGCTTTTAAGGGGCATTTTTATCGTGTGCACTCTGCACCTGCTCCATGTGCTGCTCCCAAGACCGTTGTTTCATATTTGAAATGTGCAGTTTCGTTGTGTTCACACCATTTTCATTGAGTGAAGGAGCTTGTGGCTCATTTAAATGACCATATAGAAGAGGGCAGGTCTGTGGCATGCCCAGTCACTGGTTGTAAGCACGTGTTTACCAAAAAGTCATCATTTACTTCTCACATGTGTAGGAAGCATAAAGCATGCTCTCCTGATGCTATTAATGATATGTACAGAGAAACTCAACCACTGACTACACACGTGTTATTGTTTGTACAGGTGATTCAGAAAAACACACAGGAGGCCATGTCCACAACTAATGCACCTGTTGATATGCCAGAGACGGATAGCGAGTTCTAGCTCAGGAACATGTGTCTCTTTTACCTTAAAATGCAAGGACAGCTGCTGATTCCTGCCTCTACTATACAGACTATTGTTGAGGAAATGCTAAATGTTCACGAGTTAGGCCAAGCTTACACAATAACGAAAGTAAGTTCTGTATTAAAAACTGATGCAAACCTATCAGATGAAGCCGTCACTAAAGTCTGTGACTGCATTAAAGAGTCAGATTTGTTTTCTTCCTGTCATCAGGGGCCGTTAAGGACAACATACTCCAGAAATCAAACCTTCACAAAACTGTTTAAATACACAGAACCTCAAAAGGTGGCATTAGGTATGGATAAAAACATGACTGAAAAGTGTGCTTACTACATATACCAGTGGCAGAAACTCTGAAGAGCTTTTTGCAGTCACATTTATGGAGGGCTGCGCAGTCCCAAAAGTTAAGAGATCCTGAAGCAGGGGTTTTTACTGATTTATATAATGGACAAAATTTCAGATGTCACCAGTTCTTTAACGAAAACCCTGAGAGCCTCAAACTGATTTTGTACCAAGATTCATTTGAAATTGTGAACCCCCTGGGTTCTGCTAAAAAGACACACAAGGTTCTTGCTGTCTATCTGTCAGTAGCAAATATACCCATCCATTTGCGCTCAAATACTGATAATATGTTTTTGGTCCTGTTGTGCATTGAAAATGACCTCAAGCGTTTTGGAGTAGCCAACATTTTTTTCAGTATTGTTAGCAGATCTAAAATCCTTAGAGACATTTTGGAATAAATGTAGATGGTGAAACAGTAAAAGGGGGGTCTGTACTGCATTTCTGGGGATAACCTTGGTTCTCATAGCATAGGCGGGTTTACAGAGAACTTCAGCGGCTCTCAATATTTTTGCAGGTACTGTGAAATCACAAGAAGTGAGTTTGAGGCTGATCCGAATGCCTGTGGACCTCCACGCACTCCTGAGACATACAACGCGGCTGTTACTGAGCTTCAGACTAATAACACTGAAGACGTCCGCGGAATAAAGGTAAACTCTGTCTTTAACAGCCTTGAGTCTTTCCATGTGTCTCAGACTGGTCTGCTGCCTTGTTTAGGTCATGACCTCTTTGAGGGAGTTTTGCCATATGATCTAGCACTGTACCTGAAGAACATCATAAAAAGAAAAAAAAGGTTCACATACTCACTCTTAAACAGGCGCATTAAACAGTTTAAATACAAAGGATCAGAAGCACTCACACAAAGCCATGCGCTGTCAACTGTGAGGGAGCCAGGTTATCCGGGCAAGCCATTCAAAACTGGAACTTCTTGAGATGCTGCTGCCAGTTTTAATTGGCGACAAAGTGCAAAACCATGAAGAATGAAGTGTGGCAGTTAGCTCTCCAGTTAAAAGACATTGTGGATCTTATTTGTGCTCAGAACATTTCCTTGTCCCAGATAGCATATCTTGATATTTTGGTCCAAGAGTATTTGGAGCTGAGGAAGATGTTGTTTCCTGAAATCAAACTCAAACCGAAGCACCACTTTTTACGCCATTATTCAGCACTGTTGTTGAAATTTGGTCCTCTGATAAGGTTATGGACACTTAGGTTTGAAAGTAAACATGGTTATTTTAACACTTAAAAAACTTAAAAAAAACATTTGTCAAACTTTAGCAGAGCGTCATCAGATGTATCAGGCATATGTTTTAGCAGGACAAGAATGCATTAAACTACTGCAAGTGAAGGACAGCTGTGCATTTTACTCCAACCTTTATAGTGAAACTATTAAATGTGCTGTCCAGGAGTTTGCCTTTTCAGAAAGCAATACCACAGTCTCCATAGACATTCAGTACAAGGGCACTACACATAAGAAGGGGCAGTTTGTTGTGTACCGAAATGATGAGTATGTGGAATTTGGTGAACTTCTCTTCTAGATTCAAAATGACTCGGCTGTGTATGTTTTGATGGATATCCACCAAGGCATCTTCCTGTCAGAATACCATCTGTATTCTGTGATAAAGAACAGTCTTGGGTTACAGTGTATGAACATTAATGACCTGCTTGATTTCTATCCTTTGGTGTCATACATTCTTAATGGAAACAAAGTCATTCCTCTGAAGCACAGTATTGTGGAAAAATAAAGTTGAAGCTAATGCTATATACTTCTCACACTGTAAATAGTTCACAATGTTATCTGATTTAAGTTTATTTACTGTATTTTATTTTATTGTTTTCTTTTAGTGCAAATATGAGTGACACAGAGCAAACGTTCTTAGATGATGCCATCATGGAAGTACTATCAGACCTTCCACTGGCAACCAAAAACATCCTCCAAGAACACTTGCAATCCATTGGAGTTGAGATGTATGATGATCTACATTTCATACAGGAGGCTGATTTAATGACTGCATTAAGACCTATACAAGCAAGAAAACTTCTTTCTGTTTGGAAACAGAAATGTAAGTAAAGACGGTACACAAACAGTCTTTTAATGTATGGATTTGTCATCTGTTCAAAACATGGTATGCACAGTGTAACTCATCACCTTTTTTCTGTTATTTTAAGACCAGACTCCTGAGCCCAGCTCACTGTCATCTTTGGAACTGTCACCTGCCCACTCTGTGTTCTTGCTATCAGTTTCTCCCCAAAGTTCATCTTCAACCTCCTCCAGTAGTAGCAGCCCAGGACTCGATACACAGTGGGGAGAACAGTTTTGAAATTCCATGGAGTAAATTTCCTGAGGAAGTGATGCAGTCTTTGGAGAGGGAAAAAAGGCCAGGCTCAAAACTGAGGAGACAGATGGTCCGGATAGTTGTGACTGAGATGATGGAAAAATACCCTCATGTAGGTAAAAAGCATTCAACTGATGTTGCAAAAAAAATGGCAGCAAAATATCCAAAATCTCTACAAGATGTTATAGATGGAGATATTGTTGGGGCAGGCTACCATTCCCTTGTTAAACAGTTACAAAACAGAATTGAAAATGTGAGGCGCGGTTCAACACCTAAAATAAGAAAAAGAAGACATGAGACCGATGACTCGGATCACACAGATGAGATCCCTTTAGAACAGAGAGCTGAAATGCAGGACATTTATGGGTGCATTAAGTGGAATGTCAAATTTCTGCCCATTGGAGAAACTCAAGAGAGCCAGCAGCAAAAGATGGAAAAACTCAAAGCAATGTACCAACATTCATCTGAGGCCAATCTGGAAGAGATCAAAAATCTAATGAAGTCCACTTTTTACACACAGCGCCAACAAGTCAACCAGGGAAAAAGTATCAAATACCTCAGAGAGGAGTGGCCATTTTTGTTTGATGAACTTGGTATGTCTGTCCACTTCAAGGAACTCACTGGGATTGACCTTAAAGAGACATTCACTCGAAATTTGGATTTGAAGGGGAAAAGGCTTCTCAACTACATGACAACAGTTTGTGTCAACAAGAGTAAGAAGTTCCTTCAGACTTATGCTCGGCTTCAGAGGATGCGAGGACAGCAGAGTGGCTGCTCAGATGACGTGAAAGAGATGGTCCTGCTTCTGCTCAGCTTCTTTGATGAGAAGGAGGAGTCCTTGTTCTTCTATGTAGAAGATACATGTTTGGCAGAAGAGGTCCAACTGGAGAAAGTGCCTGTGACACCAGCTGTTATTGTCTGTGGTAAGTCTGTTTCATATCTTTTAATTGCAGTTTATAGAATTTGTCATGTGTGTGTGGTGTTTATTAAAATACCCTGTTTAATATTGTATTCATAGGAACATCATGTTTTTCTTCAACGAGGTACATGCTGAGTCTAGATCAGAACCTTATCAACACAAACATCTCCTCCTTCATTTCTGCATTGTGCCTGATGTTTGGGAGCTACTATTGTTTTAACATCCATTATCCATCTGAGCTGGCTTCAACTCTTGAGTTTCTTCAAAGGTGAATAAATATGGCTTACACATTTCTTAATACTGAGATTGATACCTGGACTCAGACCCAGACTTTACTCTGGGTCTGACTTCAGTCCTGGGCTGGGACTGCTACTCTGGGACCTAAAATGACAGATTTGTGTTTTAAACATAAATTTTATTCGAAAATATATTTTGTAGTTTATTTATTTTATTCTGATAAATAAAAATGTTTAATATGCAATATTTTATTTTATATGTGTTTTTTCTTGATAAACCCGGAAAAAGGAACCAAAGTGGAGAGTAAAAACTCAAAGCGTCGTCTCAATGTAAACCCTCGAGTCCTCACCCTGATACAAGAACTCTCTGATCACGAGTGGCGGGAAGGATAAACATGAACTGTCTGATGGAGTCTTTGGAATATCTTTGGACTCTGTGTTCGTTTGTGAAGAGGTACCGGAAGTTTTTGCCTTGTTAAATCTACAGTGTGATTTATGTTAATTAAAGCATAATATGTCATTGATTTAACCATCATGCTCTCCTCGGGGTCACATTGACCTGAAGAAAAAAAAAAAACGGTTTTCCTTTCCTCTCTCTTGGTGCGGGTCAGTCAAACCCAAAAATGTATTTTCTCGCCTGGCGAGAATTTATTTGAAAATACATTTTTGGGTCTTCCCGCCCCAAGAGAGCGGGAAGGAAAAAAATAAAAAATTCTTCGGGACAATGTGACCCCCAGGAGAGCATTCAAGTCATTTTAAGAGTTATGTTTTAGCAAGTAAACACAATTTTAATTTGGTGGTTGTGTGCCTGGCACTTGAAACTTGTTTTAAGGGAAAGCCCAATACTGTAAAATGACTGATTCAATAGATCAATGAGTGTTAATTTAGTTCAGCTGAAAATCAGTCACATGCTTGATATTGTTAAAACAACACCATGAGAATGCATTGTTTGAATAACTGAAAAAAATTCTGCAATAATGAGGCTATCTTCGAACTTCGATTCAGTGGTTTCTTTGAATGCAATTTTTGTTCTATATGCTGAAAAAAATCTAATTGTTTACAACTTGTTACTATATTGAGACTGTTAAATAAATGTTTTAAGTGATATTTTTCTTGTCATGTATTATTGCATGTTTTGGTAATGATTACAGTAGTAACAGTAGAATTTATGATCTTGCAGGTTTAACAGGTAATTTTTACAGTTCAACTGTATTATTTAAACATAAAAATACTGCGTTTATGAGTAGATTTTATGTAAAATTTACAGAAAAGCTTAATTTAAAATATAAACTTTTACTGTCGTTTTGCCAGCTTAAACTGTTTTTTTTGTGAAATATTTTATATTTTAATTTGATAAGAAATCAGTGCACAAAAAACATTTGTTATGTAGAAAATACAGGAAAGGATGCATAATAAGCATTTTTTTCATGTTAAAAATACAGGAAGGTGTCTATTTATTTACAACACGGTTATGCAAAATTAACAACTTTTTTGTGTAGATTTCACTGATTTTAAATGTGATTCAACCGTGATTTCAAAAACCGTAAACTGATTTACATTGTTTTCTGTAAAGTTATTAACTATTACTGTATTTTTTACAGGAAAGCTCTGGTAACCCCAGCTGCCAGCGTTTTCCTATAAAAACGACGGATTTTTTTTTACAGTGTAGTGCACATCTTTAGTGCTTCTTTTGAAATTGTACACATATTGTATAGACTAAGCTTAAGATGGTTTGTTTTCTTTGATATGAATACATTTTACATTTCTGTTGTCCAGATTCAGAGACAGAGACTTTAATTAAAAAAAGTGTGACTGTGCCCCTATCTCCCCTACATGTGAGCTTCATGCACTGTATAGTGGAGCTGTGGGCTTCAAATCATCTGTGGATCATTTCACATATTGAACCAGGTGCCCTTTCAGTGCTTTGTTCCTTGTACACCTGTTTAAGAATAATCTGTTTATTTTATGCATGTTGAATGCACATACCTTGCAGTTCTTCTCCCAAAAAGACTTTGGCACAAACTGAACAGGGAGGTGAGTCTTGAGGAGTCGAGGAGATGTGAGCAAAGAGTTTACATGTTGGACTCCGGTGAAAACGGTCCCTGATCAGACAACACATGTTATATTGTGATTGACAGAAGGTTAGACCTTTTAAGAGCTGTCTGTTTACCATCTTTTAGTGGAAAGTTTATCTCTAAAGGAGGGATTTTTAGAGATATGTGAGAGGAAGGTAGATTTTCTTCAGGTATTCCAGAACACAGCAAATCAATTATGTAACTAGTCCAGGTTTGTCCTACAAAACAAAAGGGACACTTAAAAATGTGACATTAACAATATTGTTTTTATCAGAGACAAACCTGATTTGGGAAAGCTTGCTATCAATATGTCATCTGGCTTTGCCTGGAAATTCTGAAGATTGTCCCAGTTGTCTGTGTAATAATGATTTGACCAGATCCCATGGAACTCAAACAGTTCATCTCGTGAAAACCGCTCAGGATTCCTACAAATAGAACAGTGCAAATAATGAATTATGCACCAAAACTATTTACACTCATAAACACTTTTTAAATTAAACAGCCAGACAATAATCTATGACTGGAAACAAAAACATTAAGACTTACCTCATGATGAAAAAAACGTATTTAGAACCGTTTTAACTATTTATACTATATCTCCTCCATTTTAAACCAATGAGATTTCCACAAATGTATGACGTCACACAGGTAAACCTCAGATGTCCTCGTGAGCTCTGTGGGTGTCGCCGGGTGCGGTGGCGCGCGCTTGTAATCCAAGCTCTCGGGAGGCTGAGGCTGGCGGATCGTTTGAGCTCAGGAGCTCTGAGCTGCAGCGGACTATGTCGATCGGGTGTCCGCACTAAGTTCGGTATCGATATGGTGCTCCTGGGGGAGCCCGGGACCACCAGGTCGTCTAAGGAGGGGTGCACCGGCCCAGGTTGGAAACGGAGCAGGTCAAAGCCCCCGTGCCGCTCAGTAGTGGGATCGCGCCTGTGAATAGACGCTGTAGTGCAGCCTGAGTAATACAGCGGGACCCAGTCTTTTTTGGCCCCCTCTTTACTTATAAACATTAAAAATATTATTTTTGTCTCATATTTTCGTAGACCCATGCCTATTGCTCTATATAAATATAAGTGGAGAAACTGAGGATAACAATAGTATTACTGATAAACTTAAACCAACAGAATTGCATTACAGAAATGAGGAACAGAATACAAATAATATTGCTTTATCCGGATTTGTTCCACAATACGGCATTAGGCTACAAGATACACTCAAGATTTTTATTATTATTATTATTTTTTTGTAATAGTAACACCTCGAATAAAATAAATTATAGATGGACTTTTTGAATGCCATACATTCACATGGAACAATAACATCTCCATGGAGACAAGCAGGGGTCCCTGTCAATAGTTTTTTTCATGTTTTTATATTTTATGTTTTTAACATTTACAAAGAAAGTCAACATTTCAAGAAACTGAGTCGCCTGTGTGTAAAAATACTGTTATATTAAAAATACAGTAGTAGAATCTTGGAGAGGATTAGATCGTTAATACATTATTTTAAAAGTTGTGGGGTCATCTAGTGGTAGAATTGCACAACTACATCAGCACTGGAGAATATATTGTAATAATAATAATACATATTTATTTATAAAGCACTTTTAAAACCAAGGTGTGCAAAGTGCTGTACAAGCAGCAAAGAACAATACAAAAAGCATAAAAATAGCATACAGAAGGAATACAAAACGACACAATGATGCAAACAATCCAATAAATTAAAATAAATAAATACAATAAAAAGGAATCTAATCAAGCTAAAAAACAGTTAAAGGAAGGCCAACTGATAAAAATGAGTTTTAAGAAGTGATTTAAAAGATGATACTGATGGTGTGAGCCTTATCTCCTCAGGCAGGTCGTTCCAAAGCTGAGGTGCCCGGACTGAAAAGGCTCCATCAGTTTTCGTCCGGAGTCTGGACTTTGGAACAGCCACAGGGACCTGCCTGAGGATCTAAGTCTGCGGGAGGCTCGTACGGGGTTAAAAGTTCTGAAATGTAACTTGGTGCAAGACCTAAACGAGCTTTAAAATCAGTAAAATCTTAAAATCGATTCTAAAACACACAGGCAGCCAGTGAAACGGAAGCTCAAACAGAGGAAATGTGTTGACGTCTGTTAAACCCAGTAAGTAAGTATTGATGAGCAAACAAGCTAAACTGGAAAAACGTACAGTATTTGATGCAATTTCACATAATTTTGATTGATGGTGGTTGTGACTTAGTAAAATGTATTATAGTATGAGAATTAGCCAAAAATGTTTGCAGTTTTGGAAGGGTGTATCAATTTTTTGGTTCTTCAGAGACTGCAGGGCCCTTCTCTCCAGCCCGGTAGCCAGTTCCTCATCTCTGGGTATTCCTTAAAAATAGATAAACATTAAACATATTACCCAAAACATCATAGAAATACAATGATTAACACTGTTGCTTCAATATAAACTTGCTGTGAACTCCTGACTGTCCTTAAACTTGGCTTTGGTCCCGTACACATCAAAAAGAAGGTGGTACTTTTAATGGGCGACATATTAAAATCCCCAGTGACCTTCATGGTTTAATTATACTATTAAAAAACGAAATGGAACAAAAATGTATCACTCAAATGCTGTTTAACACGTTCAATTTAATATATATTATGTTTTGCAGCAGGAGTGTACGTGTACGTGAAATGGCCCCGGAAAACTCTGAGCGACCCTTGAGGTCCCAGAGCCAATCAGAGCGCAGCAAAATTATCAATAACCAATCAGAATCCAAGACAACCAAAACGACTGGCAATAGGCATGGATCTATGAAAATATGAGACAAAAATTATGTGTTCAGTGTGTAGTTTATAAGTAAAGAGGGATACTGGGTCCCGCTGTATTACTCAGGCTGCATTACAGCGTCTATTCACAGGCGCGATCCCACTACTGAGCGCACGGGGGCTTTGACCTGCTCCGTTTCTGACCTAGGCCAGTGCACCCCTCCTTAGACGACCTGGTGGTCCCGGGCCAGCCTCAGCCTCCTGGGAGCTTGAATTACAGGCGCGCACCTCCATACCCAGCGACACCCACAGAGCTCACGAGGACATTTGATCCTCATTTGGTTTACCTGTGTGACGTCATACATCTGTGGAAATCTCATTGGAGGTGATAAACTAGTTTAGCATAGATAAAGTTAACAGTATGGGTATATGTTTAAAGAAATTCACAGTCTTGATGTTTTTGTTTCAACAAATTATTGTCTGGCAATAAAAAGTTGCATGGGAGTCTAAAAACCCTATTGGGGCTAACAGGAACTTTCATTGCTCAAAATGGCATGATAAAACATTCAGTCGGTGTATTTTATGAATTATTAATAACAAAATATCTGAAAATAATTATTAATTTTATTAATTCAAAACCATATTCATTTTATGGTGTTTCACTGAGGCAAGTGGCTCAGAACATTTGCCCACATAAACATCAGTCATCTAATCTTTTTACACAAATGTGAGGTGCAAGACTTGCAAGTGTATGGGCTAATGGGTAGAAGGGAAAAGCACAGATTAGCAGCCAGTTTCGGCAATTGCTGTGATCCAAGTACAGAATTTGTTGTATTTTTTTATCTGTTGTTTTGTACTTTTTGTATAGTTTGTTTCCCTCTTTTATACTTGTGAATTGCTTTGGGCAGCTGATGTTATAAATAAAAAAATATGTTTTTTTTCTAATACTGAAGACCTATTTTGCAATGCATTCCTTTTGATTTTAGTAAAATAAGTTTTCTGAATACTACAAAATGAAAAAATACCGGAAACAGAATACAGTCACTCAAAGTAATATTATTCTGCATATACAGTTACTTCCCAACACTGCTGAGCTGCAGTGTGGGCTGGAAATCTGTTTGTCACACAGGCCAATTACTTTCACATCATATTTGGCCAATGAAAAACAATAAGCTTCACAGTTCATATTTGAATTTATTTATTATATTTCAGTGCAAAACTGAATTGTGGAGTTTTCCATTTTCTTCTTGTAATCGGCGTCAAACTCCTCATTTTGAGCCACAGTGAAATAGTTTTTCCAGTCTCCAACCTTTCCTGCCAAACAGAAACATATTCCATCATTTTCATAACTGTCATGATATGATATGATTGATATGATATTTTACTATAAGCTTACCCTTTCTCAATATGTCTAGTTTAAGTCCTTGAATTATTGTACAGCCGGCAGTTGGATTTTCTTTCATTTCATCAAACTGCACTCTGGCTTTGATTATGTCCTTTTCCTCAGAGGAACGAATTAAACCAAGGAAGCTGCAAAGTTGATCAATTTCTCTTTTTGTGTCCTGAAACAAAACACATCTAGATCAAAGTCTCCTACTGCATTTGTGTCTGCCTTTAAGTCAGAATAAATACCTTCACCATATCTTCATAAAAGACAAATTGCAGGTTGGAGTAGGTCTCTTTTTTTCTTCCACCAGTTGTTAATGTGGTCATACCAAGATCCATGCATCGCTGCATCAGGAAAACATACTGTAAGTCACAGTCTTTATGAGTAATTGATTAGTGCTCACATACTCTTGCCCTCTAGAAATCTCTAGAAGAAGCTGCTCCATTCTCCTGGCTCTGGGTGGAATAAGATAATCTGATCGAAGTGGTAAAAAGAAACCATCACGTCCTTCGGGTTACGAGCGACATACACAATCTGCACAAATAAAACATCACCTAATTCAATGAATAATGGTCATATGCATTTTTCTAGTCATACTGAGAAAATGTTACAGCAGAGTGAGCCCTAAAACACAGTTGTCACCAGTGAAAACTTTAGATGTCCTCATTATGTAGTACACATCTGTAGTGCTTCTTTTGAAATTGTACAAATATTGTATAGGCTAAGCTTAAGATTGGTTTGTTTTCTTTGATATGAATACATTTTACATTTCTGTTGTCCAGATTCAGAGACAGAGACTTGAATGAAAAAAAGTGTGACTGTGCCCTGGTCTCCCCTACATGTGAGCTTCATGCACTGTATAGTGGAGCTGTGGGCTTCAAATCATCTGTGGATTATTTCACATATTGAACCAGGTGCCCTTCCAGTGCTTTGTTCCTTGTACACCTGTTTAAGAATAATCCGTTTATTTTATTCATGTTGAATGCACAAGTACCTTGCAGTTCTTCTCCCAAAAAGACTTTGGCACAAACTGAACAGGGAGGTGAGTCTTGAGGAGTCGAGGAGATGTGAGCGAAGAGTTTGCATGTTGGACTCCGGTGTAGACGGTCCCTGATCAGATAACACATGTTATATTGTGATTGACAGAAGGTTAGACCTTTTAAGAGTTGTCTGTTTACCATCTTTTAGTGGAACGCTTATCTCTAAATGAGGAATTTTTCTAAATATGTGAGAGGAAGGTAGATTTTCTTGAGGTATTTCAGAACACAGCAAATCAATTATGTAACTCATCCAGATTTGTCCTACAAAACAAAAGGGACACTTAAAAATGTGACATTAACAATATTGTTTTTCTTAGAGACAAACCTGATTTGGGAAAGCTTGCTATCAATATGTCATCTGGCTTTGCCTGGAAATTCTGAAGATTGTCCCAGTTGTCTGTGTAATAATTATTCAACCAGATGCCATGGAACTCAAACAGTTCATCTCGTGAAAACCGCTCAGGGTTCCTACAAATAGAACAGTGCAATTAATGAATTGTGCACCAAAACTGTTTACACTCATAAACACTTTTTAAATTAAACAGCCAGACAATAATCTATGACTGGAAACAAAAACATTAAGACTTACCTCATGATGAAAAAAACGTATTTAGACCCGTTTTAACTATTTATACTATATCTCCTCCATTTTAAAGATTTCCACAAATGTATGACGTCACACAGGTAAACCTCAGATGTCCTCGTGAGCTCTGTGGGTGTTGCCGGGTGCGGTGGCGCGCGCTTGTAATCCAAGCTCTCGGGAGGCTGAGGCTGGAGGATCGTTTGAGCTCAGGAGCTCTGAACTGCCACCAGGTCATCTAGGAGGGGTGCACCGTCCCAGGTCGGAAACGGAGCAGGTCAAAGCCCCCGTGTCACTCAGTAGTGGGATCGCGCCTGTGAATAGACGCTGTAGTGCAGCCTGAGTAATACAGCGAGACCCAGTCTTTTCATCTCCCTCTTTATTTCACAAACCACAACATTTTAGAGCATTCATGGAACAGCATTGTTCTCACATAAAGCTTGGGCTAGTAGACTAGACTTCTGTAGACCTATTCCCTGATACTGGAAAAGCATTCCTTCTTAAAAGACAGGCCCTGCCTCTCTTCAAAGACAGACACGTTTTGACAATACTGCTACAGGCTTTTGGCATCTGATGTGGGAAAACTTGTACGGAATGTTTGACTTTTTATGCTGTCAGTTAGAGTAGATAGGTAGATACTTTAATATCTGATTAAAATATTCATGTCTTACATATAAATGACTTACATTGCTTGTTGATCTGGTTCTGAATCCCGTTTTGCTCTAATCCTGACTGTAGTCTGTCAGCAGTCACACGTATGAAAAAGATTTTAAGGGGTACTGAAGTCATGGATGAGTGAACTATTAAAAGTAAAAGCGCCTCATCTGCCTCATTCTGACCAATCAGAGGGAGAGAGGCCTGACAGCGCGCGGGTACGTACTCCGCCACGGTTCTCAAATCAACTCATTTTAAGGTGCTCTGATACCGATGCAAAACATAAAAATAGCCCAATAGAAAATAATTAATGAATTTGCAAAATGTCAGTAGTCAAGTTCCGAGTAAATAATGACACGTATGAAATGTATAACTTGCTAACGATTTGTTTTTACATTTTATGTTGTGGTGATATAGTTTCATCATACTAAAATCAGACAAATACATTTCGAAAAAAATGTGGGTTCTCTCCAAATACAGAATTTTATTTGTAAGTAAAATAAAATAATAAAAAAAAAAACAGAAACACAAAGGAATAAAATGCTGTGGCCATGACACCGGCAGCATTGTAGTAGTCTATTCAGTGAAAAGCAACAGTTTCTGTTGAACAAAACGTAACATTTTGTGCCTGGTTTGTTACTTGACAAAAATCCTAACTATGTACATCCATGATACAGTTCCTGCCAATATCCAATATGCAATTAACTGCAAATATTAGCCGACACATGGACTAGAAATCACAGTTTTGACATAATACTTAAAAAAAAAAAATGTTTTTAGACTAACAATGTACAACATAAAACAGTCCAAGTCACATTGCACTGAACCCACAAAGTCATCAAATCGACTTAACTCATTATTTAATAATATCTGCAAAAACATTAGAATCAATAAGGCCATATTTATATAACATGAAACGTTTTTTGTCATTTTGAATTTTTCAATTTTTCCCAACTATTTAAAAATAATGCAAAAGAGTTTATCCAAGTTTTTAGGCATATAATATTGAGCTATATAAGAAAGAAAAACTCTTGTGTAAAAATTAACTCTTACTTAAGGTGGAATTTCCTTCGGGATCATGTCTATGGTTTTTCAGCAATAGTAAAAAGTGAACAAAAATGGACAAGCCACTTTTTTCTTCAATAAACAAACTATTCACTTTAACATTTGGTCCTAGTCCTTTCCAACTGCAACCAACCAGCTTGAGTTTTGTCCTCCTTGTCAAGGTACAAATAACTCAAACATTGCAAAAAAAAAAAAAGTACAAGGCATTGGTTCAATCTTGCAATGATACAGATCCCAGATCCAAGATACAACAGTTTTGTCCCTTTAAAATTCTATTAACAAATATAAAATTGGGAAAATTTTTTAATCTGTGTATAAAAAAGTGCCCCAAGTGGACAATGTATATCGTTTTGTATATTACTTTCACATAAATTACCTTACATTGTCCCATCATACAAAAACATTGATATTCTTGCTATTTCATTTAACTATCATCATACTTCAAATCTACTGTACACTTTCCTATCCTTCCTCATTGTTTGAATCCTCTCTAGTAGTTTATCTCGATCCTGGCTTGTCTTTTGTTGCCCCATAGACGACCTTAAATCATTTTTACGTTTTCCACTTTTATCAGCTTCATCCTCCTTTTCATCGTCAGTCACTGGAGCTTCTTTGGCAGAATTTGACTCATTTCGGGTTTGGCTATTCGCAGATATTTGCTCTAATAATATTTTTGTATCGTCTCTCAGATTACTGCTTGAGATGACATTAGCAGTGGAAGAAAGGTAGCGTGATTTTGGTTGTTGTTGTTTTGGCTGAGCTGTAGGGGATGTTGTTTCAGTCACTTTAGCTGAATCAGATGTACTTGTGTTTTCCTTGGTGCTATCATTGGCATTTTTACTCATCTGTTCATTTTCCTCACCGGTAGATTTAGAAATTTCTTTATTGACAATTGTAGTTACATTGTCTGAATTTGAATTTGTAGTCATTTCTGAGGTAGCTGAACTTGTTGTGGACTGGTTAGTTTCACTTGTACTACTCAAAATCTCTGTTTTTGATTCTGTCTTCTCATCTTTTGGAGCAGTCTCATTGCCAACGTCTCTGTTAATATCACTGTTAATTATTTCAGCAGGTTTACAAGTTTCTTTTGTTACTTGGGAGGTTGCTGGTGACTCGTTAACTTCACTTGTGTTATTTGGTGTTACATTATCCTCTTTCACTGACGCTTCTTTAGTTATAATTTCAGTATTTTTGTCAATCATTTTAGCCTCCTCTGCTGCACTATCTTGGATCTCCAAGTTATTATTTTCATTACTTACTGCTTGTTTTGCTTCTGATTCAGATGCTTCTAAGTTTGGACCAACCCCCTCTGTTTTACTTTCCAAACTAATTTCAATAGTAGAATCTGATTTAAGTTCAGAAGTTGTATCTGCTATTTTGACCTTCTCCGCAACTTTGGATGTGACCGTATTTGCGTTGCTCTCCTCTGATGCAATGCTTGGTTCAATTTCAAAACGGCTGTAAACTTTTTAGTTTTTGTTTCATGTTTTGAACTCTCAGAAGAAGACTCTTTGCTTACCTCACTGACGTCACTATTAATTTCAGACACTTTATCTCTTATTGTGTCTTTTGTAAGATTGGATCCTGGATTAGTCGACTGGTTAGTTGAACTTGTCTCAGCTTCACTCTTTATAATAGATATTTTGGGATCTAAACATTTAGCATCTATAGATTCTTTGCTTTCCTCCATAGTGTTAGATGTATCTTTAATTGTAATTTCTGCAGATTTGTACTCCATTTTTGTCTCATCCTTCTCTTCTGAGGAAGCAGAAGGTACTACAATGTCCTTGTTCAAAACTGCCTGGCTAGTTAGGTCCTGCGTTTTCACTTCTCCAGTCTTACTTCGAACATCAGATGCATCTTTTGCACTGCTGTCTGTGCCAATTTCTGAAGCTTTGTCGGTCATTTTTGCTTCTTCAGCTTTGCTTGTCACGTTATTTACTTCACTTTGTGTAGAACTTTCTGCTTGTTCTGACTCGGCACTATCAACCATCTTTTCATTTTCATTAGATTTTGCAGTCTCATTTTTTGTTGACTCATTTGTAGCATCTTGATCTTGACTTTTAGCGTCCAATTGCGCAGCGTCTGAGTTCAAACTATCAAAGGTTGTTTTTGGTGACAGATGCCCAGATCCTTGCTTTTGATTTGCATTTTCACTCTCTCTTTTCACCTCCTCTATTGTTGCCGCTTTCCTCTTTGGAATCTCTATAACAGTTTCTGCTAAAGACACATTATCCTCAAACGTATCATCCAAATCAACTGCTAATGGCATCGGTGACATGCTTATCTCTGAATTTGGCGTTTCAAAATCTGACATATCGGACACACTCGACCCCAAATTGCTAGTTTTGAACAAATTTTGGGGGTCACTTTTAGCCGGTGAAAGAATGTCCGAGTCTTCTGAAGATATAAACTCAGGAGCCGTGGCGAATGACGCAGGACTTGATGTGTCTGAATGGGACTCAACCGGGGTGACCTCCTCAGTATTCGAGATATGATATTTATGTTTGGATTCATCTAGAGGTAAAGCAGCTGCGGTTTCTTGCGTTGTTTTATCTGATGACAAAGTATTACTAGACTTTTCATCGATGACACTTATATCTTTTAACAAGTCAGACATCTTTAGCCTTTCAGGAGTGGCAATTGAATCTTTAGCACCATCTTTGCTAAGCTCGCAACTTGTACATTTTTGTCAACACTCTCCTCACTAGATCCTTTTTCAGCTTTTGTTTGCAATTCACTTGGCTTTTCTATAGTCTCCTTTGGACTTCTCACACTGACACTATCTTGAGCTTCAATATTAGATTTTTCTTCCATTACATCTTTTGGTAGTGGTTCACTTTTTGGCACTATAGTCTGCAATTTATCGGACCTTTGAGCGCTGTCGTCAACATGTTCCACACTAGATTTCTCATTTCTGCTTTCTATTGGTTGTTTTAAAGATTCCTCATTTTTAAACATTAATGCTTGTTTTGGATTCGTAATAGTTAATAATTTCTCTTGTTTCTCCGGCTTTGACTGAGTAGGCCCTGTACTTTCTTCAGTAGCAGTAGATTTGACTAATTCCTCCTTTACTGATTCACTACTTAACAATTCAGGTTTTTCTTTTGCTGTTGAAGTGATATCTTTAGTGTCCTCTTTAATTTCATGCGATGGACTATCCACTTTAGTTTTTTCGACCATTTTCTCCTTGTTTTCCAAAATCGTCTGGGCACTTTGTTTAGTTTCAGGTTTATCCCCAATTTCAATAGCAGCTGAAATACTCTTTTGTTTATCTCCAAGTGGCTTTAGAAAATCTCTTCTCTGTATAACTGGGGACCATAACCTAGACTTGGGTGTTGCTTCTTTGTTGGCTTCCTGTGATTGTGATCGTTCATAGATTCTTGCTGATGGCAAAGAGGAGAGAAAATTCAACCCTAATGTTTTTGTAAAATCTGGAACTGAATTGCTATTTTTCAACTGTGGATCTTTTGAGGTAGCATCAGTAGTATTAGTAGATGGTTGCTTTTCCTCAGCAACTTGTTCAACATTAATGGTTATGCTTGTCTGGTCTTGTTTTTCAGCAGATTTTGGGGGATCTATTTCTTTTGGAGCTTGCTTTTCTTGAGTTAGTTTTTCTGGAGATGCAGGTTGACATGCTTGGCTTTGTTTTAACTCAATCTTTTCTGACTCAGTTGCACTTTTAGTTTCTGTTTTATCACAGCTTTGCGTTGGCTTTTTAATTCCGCTATCAACTTTTTCAATTTTACTGCTCAAATCCAATGTTTTTACCTCAGTTTTCTTGCTGTCCTCTTTACTGGTTTCACTGCTTGAGATTGCTACATCCTTCTGCTTTTTTCCTCGTCTTTTGGTTGTTCTTTCTTTTCTTTTGTGGCACTTTTTTGTTTTAGTTTGGCCTCCTCTGCTGCCTTTTCTGCTTTACGTTTCGCCGCTAGCTCTTTGAAAAACAAAAATCTCTGGTCGGGGTCGTTCATATCTAAAAATTGCTCACTTAGCAGAGATAAAGGAGGTTGTTGTAGTGGTTGCAGAGGTGGATGCTCAGTTTTATCTACTTTTGGGGTTACCTGTGGGGACTTAGTTATGTCTTTTGTCTTTGCTAATTCCTGACCTTCTGGGACATTTTCCAATTTACTTTCTGAATCTTTCTCAGCTTGTTTACCAGTGTCTTCTTCTGTCTTAGCATTATCAGATGATTTGATAAAATTCTTCCACTCAAAAGGCTCTCTCGCCCCTGATCTTCTCTGACTAATAAAAGCCAATTTAGTCTGGTCTGGATCTGTCTTATCCTTATCGTCATCTTGTTCACTATTATCTTGAGAGGAATTTTGATCCAATGACCTAAAAATAAGAGACGATCTCAACCTCGAGCCCCTCTGCACTGCTGGACTGTATTTTCCACGAAAAGAATCATCTCGTCTTAGCACAGACGCAATAGGCTCCCTTATTTCAAACTCTTCTAGCTTTTCCCCATCTGTCGTTGATGAAGATTCAGACGGAGTTGGTGTGGATGCTTTAAGTTCTTGAAGCACTGGGGGAACAATTTCATCTGGATATTTTTTAGGTAAATCTTTTGGATTTGTTTTGCCAAAAGCCGGCATTTGACTAGCTCTTGGTAACGCTGGAACCTTGAATTCTCTGACATTAGGAATTTTCGAAGACTGCTAACTCAATAGCTTGTGGTGGTGGGGGTGTTGGTTGTTGCATAGGGTGTGGCATATCATCAAATGGATCTACAACTTGACCCTGTCCCATTGGTAAACCTTCTGGCTCTCCTGAACTATCATAAGCACTAAGATACGAGCTAATTCTCCAATTTCTTAACCCTCTTTTCACTGTGGGGTCTTTGCGATCACTTGAATGGTCTTGCATAAACTTCTTCTCTGTTGTACTAGAAGGAGTAGGTGAGGTTTGACAAGCATACGGCTGACCGATATGTCTACGAGGGTGTGTTGTAGCGTAAGGCAAATCTGGACCGGGAATCAACTTGTCAGAGCTTTGTTCCATTTCAACATTTCTAGCTGATGATAAATAGTTTAAGACGGGATCAAAGTTTTCATGTGGGTCCATTTCCCGAGGATATCCTGGTTCAGGATAGGGGTCTTCTTGTTGAAAATCCTGATTCCAAAATTTATCCACTGGCCCATAACCACTATAATCTGGGTCATGTCCTGGTCCTGGGTGGAGGGGTTGTTGCCCTCTGTAAAATGGCCGACCAGGTGGCTCAACTTCAGGTAATCCTGGTTGCGGTTGTTGATATGGGAAGTTATATCTGCCTGGTCCACCCTCTGCAAAACCGTGTCTTTTATGGGCTAGACCTTCCATTATTCTTGGAGGGCCTTGATCAAATGGGGGCTCAAGTCTAGTTTGGGGGTCTAGCCTGGATTGTGGTGACGGATAGCGATTGTAGATATCCATAGGTCCTTGAAAAGTCTCATGTCTTTTAAGCGGTCCCATTCTCCAGTCCATATTTTCCTCATAAGGTGGTCTATTCCATTCCTCCGGTTGTCCTGGATCCATTATGCGGTATTTCCTTGGGTCTCTTAACATGGGGCGCTCTCCAGGATAGGGGCGCGTTGGTAAAACAGACATATCCTCCAAGTGTTTGATGTCCAGAGGTTCAGACTGAGCAAACAGGATCCTGAATTCCTCATCGAATGTTGACACCAGTTGTCCCAGAAAGAGGTGGGCCATGCAGCGGTGGAGCTTCTCATAGGACCACATGAAACTGGAGAGAGAAGGAAAGTAGTTAGAAATATCAATGAATAAAAAACTCTACGTTTCATATATTGGGCCCTGAAATTAATTTTATTAGAAATTAAGGTTTAGTTGGTCTACGGCCAACCCTCAAGAAGTAGAAGCATGGGATTTTGAGCAAACTTCAGAATTTGGAGGCACTGGACTCTTCTTTGTGTTAAATGGCGATGAATAAAAGTTTTTTATGAAACTCAGTATGTACATATTGAAAAATACTTTTACACTGAAACTAACACCCTACTTGTTTACAGTTTCTGTTAGTTAGCTAGGCCTATTCATCTGTCCTGAGTGAGGGGACATATTAGCATAATCATTCAGGGCCAAAATGAGTGTTTTCACCTGACCTGGCAACGTCTATTGTTCTCTTTGTTTTAGGCTTGAGGATAGAGTTGTAGATGAGAGACAGATGATGTCTGAGGCCTCCATTTATGTTCAAAGAAGGGCTGTCTATCCTAACAGGGTTGTCTTTTCTACTTGTGTTTAATTTTGATTGTGAGACAGAAAAATATTTAACTATAAAGGTAATTATAAAATGTTGAGTATTTTTCAATCTATTCAAATGTGATTTCTCACCTGTAGTTTCCACTCAGCACGGCTCTACAGTCTGTGAGAATAAAGCGGTCCAACATTTGGCCCTTGAAGGACTTCCCTGTGCGACAATGATACCTGATCCCCGTCACCGTCCTCACGCGCAAAAACTAAAAAAGAACAACAGAAAAAGCTCAGAGAATTTGGTAATTTAAACTATTTTGTGCACCCAGGATTTAAATAGCATTTAGTGGAAGCTACACTAGATGGCAGTGTTAGCCCACAGACTGGGAAGTCAAAGTACAGAAAATGGCAGGAACCTTTGTTAGCAAACACAAAGGCTAAAGTACATGTTCAGAGCTGTACAGTCTGTGAAGCTGGTACATGACACACAGATCTAAATACAGAGAGCAGATAAAGCAGACATGACACAATATATTTTAAATGTAACAACAACTTACAACAAAACAAAACTTACAACAAAATACAGCACCAAGAGACTCAAAATAATCTAAGACTTTAAAATAATCTAAGTCTTTAAATAATATAAGACTTTAAAATAATCACACATAACTATTCAATTTGTTTCGTATGATTAAGAAATTTGAGGTATCAAACATTACTCATGGGAGCGCCATAAAAATGCACGTCTATTAATTCTGAAGACCTTATTCTAATTCTAGCTCTGAGCTGTGTGCATACTTGATTAGAGGTTGGTGTGATAAGTGTATGCTTGGTGCATAATAGGGCAATAGGTTCACGCCTAATATAATGCAAAAGGTTACCTGTATTTAAATTCTGCTTCATCAAGAATTCTAAGGATCAAAAAAAAAAAAAATCTGCAGAAAATGTATTTGTATTTAGTTTATGAGAAAAGTATGCATAGATTTTTCCAATTTCTGATACCTAAAATCTCTTAAAATTAACTAATTTACACAACAATAGCGTCAGCAGGTATGTTGGAGGGGAAGCAGGGTTATAAGAAATCTTGTCACTCTTCAGTAACTTTGATTGAACAAGGTTTTGGAAATTTTCTTACAAAAAATCTGATAAACACAAATTTTCTCTAGATGTGTGTAACTCTGTTTAAGCCCTCACCTGTATGGCCTGCAGGTTGACCCTACAGTTGTTAACCATATTGATGAAATACTGCACATTGGCCTCGTCCAGGAGCAGGTACACGGCCACGTTCCTCATGGCAGCGTTCAGAATGTCCGCAAAAATGTCCACATCAGTAAACATGTCCATCACCACGGCAACCACCTGCAAACAAACAAACAAACAATATGAAAGTGAAAGACAAATCACAGGGTGCGTTAAATCCCAGTCAACTATGAAAAATTTTATTTAGTTTCTGAGAATAGTCTTCAAGCATAAAGCGTGCCTGCATGATTAATCAGTTTCAATTCTCACTATTAGCAAAGGTTGTAATTATAAAGAAATGAAAACCGTTCAGCAAAGTAAAGTAAAGTGAATACAAAAAAATATTTTCTCAATTTTTTTCAGATTTTCACACAGACCTGGGCCTGGTGGCATCAACTACTGGACTCCATGGAGATAGATCAATTTAATGTCGTACTTTGGAATATTCCAGGCGAAGTATTAACTCCAGGTGGCATGTCTTATGTAATGACAGTGTTATATTTTTAAAGAGCGCAAAATTATTATATAACTATGCATGCAAAAGGATTACATCATGAAAGTCAATGCTAAATCAATATGTAAAGCAGTGTGCAACATAATTTGTGTAACTATATTTAGATTTTTCACTACTTGTCTGTAATAGAAATCAAAAGTTGATAGAGAAGATTAAAAATAAAGAGCAAATACTACAAGCCTTCACATTTGTAGCTTAAACTCACCATTTGAGCATTCTTGATGAGCCTCCTAGCCTGCTCTTTTATACTGGGCATGTCTGGAGCTGCAGGGTTCACTAACGTCGTCACCTCCGTCGGACCAATGAAGTGATGAATCTGAGGCCATCCCAGATCCAGTCCGGGCGCATCCAAATCCGAATGCATGGGCCAATATGTGTCCGAAGACCCATCTCCTGTTGTGTCTAGGTACCTATGTTCAGGATGGGCGCTCTGCTTGGGGAGTTGAACACAGTTTTGGATGTAGTTGATCTCAGAGGGTGCAAGAAAATCCACAACATCGACGAACTGGAGGAATTTGTAGTAGCCATCTATGTCCTCCTCTATCAAAGCGTCTATGGCCAAGCGGTACTCCTCTCTGTAGTGTGGGGGCAGGTAATTTGGGTCAAGGGGGTTGTCTCCTGCATCGGAGCACTGTGACCGGCGAGCCATGGTCACGTCTAAGAAAGAAGAAAGTAAAACATGTATAAGTTTTAAGTATATACAGAGAAGTACAGAGCTTTTACTAATACTACTGCTACAACTGGTGCTACTACACATTCTATTAGTACTACTACCACTTTTCTCAAACAGTACACAAGTTGCTTTTGTATATTACTATACTACAAACAACACACCAGATTACGGCTGGACGATATGACAAAAATAAATAAATAAATCACACTTTGTCCTGCACATTGAGGCAATATTTTATTAAATTTATTAGATTTTATTGAAAATGATAAAGGGCTTTTGAATGCTAATGCCCTGAATATAAACAATAATGGCCATTTAACCAAAAAAGTAGTACAATTTCTTCCTACAAAACCTGAAATTTGCTCCAAACCACATGCTTTTACCAACAGGGGTTTGTCTGTAGACCTCTTGATTAAAAAATATTGACTAAATATGACTATTTCATTCAATCTAATTAATTGCATATCCTTACTTGACACAGTACTATTTGGATACTTTTGCAGTTTTATTGTACAACTAACAACACACACCAGATATAACCCAAGTTATTTCACATTTCGCACAGCAGTTTTTCCATTGCACATTCTTCATTCACAATCTCGCCTAATTTACCTCAGATAACACACCCAGGCAAGGTGGTTGAAGTGTATCGCCCAGGGACCCTAAAAGCAATACGCCCTGTGACAATTTCCTGTCACCGGGCTTGAACCGTCAATCTTGGGGTTAGTGATTTGATGTTTCTCCCAAATGAGCCATCGCAAGCCCACATTCCAGACCAAGCTTCAAAATATGCCACCCAAGGATAAAAACATCTCAGTGACAACAAACAAGCATTTTAAGCATTTTAAGAGAGTTTGTATACTACACGATGACCATAATAAAATATTTTGTAGATCTATCATCAGTTGTGTTTATGTCTGTCTTGTCTACAACTGATGAGAAGTGTCACAGTGTTCAGTATCACAGTGTAACATACTGTCTAATGAAAAGGTGTGGAGAGCAGTGTGCATCCGGTGGCAGATAATTACAGTGTCTTCTCATAACATTGTAAAGTACACAAACAATAGCCACAGAAAATATTCCAGGATCCTTTCACAACACGCTAAGATCAATTTAAAATCACCAAACATTTAGAAACAAGTAATCTGGAATTCAAGATTCAATATTCAAAATATTTATAGCTAAAAGTTATAGTCATTGCCATTTAAAAAAGTAAAAAGAAATCAAAACCTGAACCAATTACAAAATTTAAAGCAGAAGCAAATAAAGCAATTTTTGAATGATAATGACAAATTAAGAAAATGGTAGGCAAATGTTTGATAGCCAGTTGTTAAAAACAGAATAATTTACTGGTACATTCAACCAATAAATACGATAGTGAATGGCTGTCTTACACCTATACAAAAGTGAAAAAATGCATAACACACTCAGATGGCCAATGTTCAAAAGCTTTTTTATTTAACGTTTTGGTAAAAAAGAAAAAAAAAAGAAAAGCCTTTGTCAGATATTTTTCTTGCTTTGGACCACAGTACAGGTGTACAGGTGTACTGTGGTCCAAAGCAAGAAAAATATGTGAGTCTGCTATGCATTTTTTCACTTTTGTCCTGCTCCTCCTTGCATTTGCACCTCTACAAGAATTTTGGTGTGTGTTTTCTGTTTCTTTTGTCTTACACCTATGCCATATGTAATACCAAGCTAATAAGGCTCTGTTTTTATTTGTGCAATTTGAAACCTTTAACAGAATTGCAAATTTGATAATTTGTTAATCCAATATGACATAAATGACATCTAGAGATTAAATGATTGAATAAATACTAAGAACAAGTGCAGTTCTTCGAATCATTATTTGATACCTTTAATCCCGTACTATTGAACACTAGCTGACAGATTGGACTAGCTAGGTTGAAGTTACTCAATAGACAAAGATAAGACAGAAAACAAAGATGGGACCTAAAACCCATAAATTTAACATGCTGCTTTCATGTAGTGTCATAAAATATCCTTTACTCTGAGGGCTTTAGTGGAATTTTACAATACATTCTTTTACATGTCATTAGTAAAAGTGCGTCATTTGAATCTCTGAAACGAACTAATCTGCAGCTGGTCATGTTCAGACTAACTTCGTGTAACTCTGTCTCTGAAAGGAATTGCGTAACAAAATCAAAACATTTCTTCATTTTATTAATGCTCCACTGAGTCACATTCTCTACCTGTGTTTTTCAGCTTCCTGGCACCAAGGACACAGACCACACTTTGTTTACTTTGGGATTTGCCTACTCACACTTTACATAGAGTTTACATGCTTGTCTAAATATAAATGTGAAGAACAACCAAAAGAAGGGAGAAAGAAGCAGTCACAAGTATTGTAACTGCAAAAAAAAAAAAAGTGCTAAAAACTACTGCTTGACTGAATAAAAGTGTAAAAAATACACTCATATTTGTAAACTTCAGTGCTGAGAGGGCATTGCAGAAAAACATGACTACAGTGGCCGTGAGTGAGTTTGTAGTAAATTTAAATGGCACCATTTGGGAAAATAATATATACCAAGAATATTGGCAGAGTTTATCAGCCACTAGTTTCTCTGGATTCTAAACAAATGGTATTAGCATTGCTCATGACAATACCTATATCATAATAAAGAATACCATTTCTAACAGTTTTACAACCTTGTCAGTATTGTGATCAATTTATTTTATAGCAATATGGAACATTCCAGTGCTCTTACTAGTATTTGTTGTATAATTCCATAGCTACTGCAAATACTACTGTTTCTACTTTTTTACTGCTACACAGTTACACATAGGTTTACTGTATATGTATTTTTCATCTTGCTTGGAGCCTACATACTAATGCATGTCAACACTATTTTCATTGCTTCACAAAATGGTGTTAGCTGTCACTACAATAACATTGCACTAAATATAGTAGATATAGTAGATCTATCAGGTCTATGAGAGTCTAAGCAGAAAGCTGCAAATCAAATCAAGAAAATAATATAGGTTGACTGACAAGTTGCCTGACAGTCACAACTAAATATTACACCAAATAGAAACTCCATGGGTTGTCTTCCACTACTCTCTGCAAAAATAATATAACTATGAACTGCCAATCATACTATGGATTATCTAACATGTTATTCTTGGAGATACACACACTGAATTTGACGTCCAAGTAAGAACAAAGCAGGAACTCCAAAAAGTTGGCAGCACAAGGGAGACTTAATAGAAGGTATTTATTTAGATGACAAGCCAACGTGTCTCAACCTAAAACCGGCAATAATGACACCTTTGGGCTTTTTAAAATAAATGCAGTTATATAGTTTTGGGTATCTTAGATTTTACTGGATAAAAGTAGACTACATCCTCTGTTGTCTCTTCAGTGTTAAAGTGTAAAAGAAGAAGAAGTGCTACTAAAATATAATTAAGAAAATGTCTTTGCTACAGAACAGAACTTTCTCATACTTATGGTCACCCAATGTGTCATTACTACAGACGTAACGATATCCAAATTTCTCGGTACGATATTATCATGATATACATCTCATGATATTTAATGCGATATAATGGAGAGGCAAATATAATTGTAGATGGGACACTTTTTTGCTTTTAAAATACCTTGACAAGATTTTGGTGTGAATTATTTCCATCATAATCCCAAGAATTCAAGTAAAAAACATATTTCTTCATTTCTTCATGTTTTCTGCATTGAAATGATTCAGGGGATATATGGTACCCTATGTTTATAAGCTGTTACTACTATAAAACCATGCATTTAAGCAAAGGAAGTTGTGATTCGATATATTGTGACAGCCCTCGATATTATTGTGAGACTTCTGACGATACGATATGATATCACAATATCTTGGTTATTGTTACATCCCTAGTAATTACCATGGACGTATAATAAAATCTTATTAGTTCCTATTATAGACCCATGTTTACTACCCATCTCTTGCTTATGTCATCTCAAACCTTGACCCCTGATTTTCCTGTGTGCCATATCATCTTTGTACACAGACAGTTGTACATTAGCCCCATTACAACAGTAAATACTTTCATATACAGCTATTTACACGGGTATTTTGCTTCACTAACTGCACACTTTCGGGGAAATGAATGAGGAATCCGCTGCAGGGTGTGGCTCCGCCCTCTGGCCAAAATACTCTTTTGCAAGTTCACGTAAAGTCACGCATTCAACTCTCACATGTGTTAAAAAGCACCAAAGTAAGAAAACTGCGTTCCTAATAAAAATACTTGTCCAACTTGCTTTAAAAAGAGGCCATGTTACGCTTCACACCCGAGAATGGCGCTGTGTTTTGCTCCAAATCCAAGTTATTTGCGAGTGTTTTGCCCGGTTTCCCCCGGAGCATATGTCAGATCTTTACGCACGGTTACGCAGGCATAACGCTGTAAAACACTAGTAACCTCGCTTACTATTACAAAAAAGCGACTCAAATGACTAAAGTTTTTTTTTTCAATTGGCCAAGTTAGATCCTCAACTCACCGCGTTACTTTTTCCACGTCAGTCACGCTCGTCTTTGGTTAAACGCTGATCCCGTCATTTTTGCGAATAACATCCTCGCCTCGTCGTGGTATTATCCAAACCGTATGTGCCCGAGAGAAGGGACTCTGAAGTGTAAAGTTTACGGTTTCATCGCTATTTCTCTTTGCAAGCACCTAGCTAAACCAGTTTGCTGTCACGCTTAAGGCATGTTGCTGGCAAATATGTTTGAGAGAAAGAGAAGAGAGAGAGACGGAGTTTGCGGAGTAGAAGTTCGCCCCGCCTCATATAAAATCAGTACTGCTGCTTGGGACAGTAGCTGAACTATGAACGCTTATCTCTACGTGATTCGCCTGTTTAGTGCACAGAATTGATAATTACCTGCTAATTGGAGCCAGAAATGTGATATAAATTAACTTCAAATCAATCTTAGGTGCAGCAGTCCAGCGTTTTGTGTTAAGTTACTAAAGCCTCTCATTATCCGGTTATTAAGCAATTATGCGCAATCAAATTATTAAACAGGATAAACTTTGTTAAATTGAAGCAAGTAAACAGTTATACAGTTATCAAACAAGGAGTTAGTTAAAGGTGCACCATGTATATTTTGTGGTGGAGGGTGCACCACCTGCTTGTCTTGAAGATATTGTCTTGTATTTCCTCACCTGGAATGTTCCTCAATATAGCATTAAAATGATATATCTCTATGAAGGCCAAATTACAGTTCAGATCTGTGGCGAGGCAAGGTTAATTGCCATATTGTGGAACATTTCAGTGGAACAAGCAGGTGGCAGACCCTCTACACAAAGATTATATAGTGCATTTTAAAATCTTCTAGGATGCTCTTTTATACTGGGCTTCCCCATTTGATATTTGAAACAATATATGGTGTGATTTTGTTTATATAGTTTTAATCCAGATATGACAATGGAGAATCAAAATCCAAATTTACCAGAAGCATTATTACCAAACTGGTTACACAAGCAGTGTCACAGATGGTGGACCAGGGCTTAATGACTGTAATTATGTGATTTGGTTTATGATGTTGTAATGTTGAGGCACAATAAACTACTGTGGCAAAGATACAAGTTCATGCTGGACTGACACAGGGGGGTGTGGTGTGGTGGATATGCCGACAGATTATTTGTATCCATACTGTGATTTACATAATTGTTATTGTCTATATTGTATCTCCATATCAGTGTAGTTTCTCTAAATGGCCACTACAAAGAAATAATTCTCGAATATATATTAGAGTTTTCCCTGGGGGATAAACAAACGTAATTTTGATAATGATGTATAATGTGGCTGTTTGGCACCTGATCACCATCAATCTAATCAACAAAGGAACACAGGCAAAGTGTCTTGCCCAAGGACTCAACAAAAGACGGTTATACAGAAATCAAAAAAACAACCTAAGGGTAAAAAAGTAAGACTTTATTCACAGAGCACCTTTCACAGATTAAAAGTACTTTACAGAGTGCAAAGAGCAAACCTTAATAAATTTGATCAGTAAAGATTTTGTTACTGTATAACCAGAGTCTGTATCTATGCAAAATATTAATGCCTCACACTTGTAATATGTTACAGGCTTGTCAAAGTGCTTCACTGTAGTCATTATTCATTCAATAGCCACAGTTGCCCTGGGGTAGACTGACTGAAGCGAGGCTGCCAGTCTGTGCATTTGGGCCTTCTGACCATCAATCACACCACACCACTTTCATACTGAGCAATTTGGATGACGTGTCTTACCTAAGGAAACAACAACAAAACATAGTCTGAGTGGGGATTGAACCTCTAACCTTAAAATGTGAAAGTAACTACATTACATTGCATGGATATTAATCAATTGTGTTTACTGTTTACCTAGCAGGTTTAACTTAATACACTGGATTTCTAGAAGTTGTGGTTGTTTTGATCTTTGAGAGCTTAGATGTTTTACAATCTCTGTCCATTAATAGAGTACTATATTTATATAGTACAATACTTCTCTTTGTTCCCGTCCAAGGCTTTCCAAGTGGAAATGGCACTGACGGCCCTGTGTCTCACAAGTTGGCTTTAACCAATTTGCAAACCTGACTAATAAAGAAGCAATATTTCTTGCTCTTGACAGATTTACCTTCCTTGTAAAACTCATAAAACATGTCCCTAAACCGCACCTGTCTCCAGATCTCAGTAGTGCTCAAGACAACTGTAATTGGACTAAATCCTAGTGGCATTTGCGATAAGAAGATCTGTTATTCTTGCGCTTTGTTAAACCTTGAATGGAGTTGAAACATCTACTTAACTAGTTGCATTGCTCTGGGACCTAAAATAGCCCAGGAAATGATGCAACAGAAGCTGATGGACAAAATGCAGTAAGACAATCCAGTATTGTTCACTCAAAGCACCACCCAAAACACACAGAGGAGCAGCCAGTGAAGAGACATCAAAATTAATGTTGCTACACTTCATACCAACAGAGCACGATCACCACAAGAACATTTAACCCTTGATAAACAAACTATACTGCTTCAATGGTTCATGTGATTAAGATACTTGAACTTGGCATAGCACTGAACCCTCCCTTCTCAAACTACAGAGTAAGTATCCAGGATCTAGATAGAGTGATAAGTTTGTTTGTATTTATGTATCTAACAGGTCTATCCAAACAAAAAACAAGTGAATGTATAAATATAAGTATAAAAATGAGAACCTAATGCGCAGGATTGTGGTCAAAGCCAGTCTCCATCCTTAATGATGATGTGTGTTTTACCATATTTGTGCATAATGAACAACATCACAGAGGAGTCTAAGGTGGTGAGCAATTATAATTATAAGTAGCTAAAAGTTAAGATATTAGATAATAGTATTCATGGGTTTCAACATGTCAAAGACTTTTCCCCATTCAAAACAGGGATTTAGTTTGAAATTGTTGATCGCCATTAGTGGCCGTCCTAATTTCTCATCGTTCTGAAACTCAGTGGAAAGTTTTAAGGAAAAAAAACTTCACAGTTGACGAAAAAGCCTTCTCTAGGAAATAAAGTTTAGGTTGTTTTTGAAGGTGACATGTGATTGGTGGTTTTAGCGGTTCCTAGGCAACGGGTAAACACACTAAAACAACAGTGATGCAATGTCTGTGAAGGCAACTTGAAATGAACAAGTTATATAATCATGTTCTGATTCAATTTGTGATTCATAACTATGGCTCATTTCACAATCAACAATGTAGTAACAGTAGTACCTTCTAGATACTAGCAATGGAGGATAAAATACTCAATTTTGTTACTTAATTAAAAGTACAGACACAAGGGCAAATGTTAAGTACTTCGGTAAAAGTAGTAAGTACCTGTTTAAAATGACTTACTTCCACGGTATGACATTAAATATATATGTCCTCTAAGGCAAAAAAACTGAAAACAAAACACATTATATTCTTACTGTGAGCTGCTTGTCTCCGTGTAGATAGATAGATAGATTAGTTGTCTGGTACAACATTGGTGTATGAGTGTGTGTGTGAATGGGAGAGTGGTTCCTTGTTGTAAACTGCTTTGAGTGGATTAAAGGTGGGAAATGCTGCATAAAAATGTCACCATTTACCATTTAATACCTTTTCCAAACAAAGAAATGACTCCACCATTGATACAAGCAGGTGAAAACTGAAGCATAAAAGTGAATCAATTATTTTTGCTATTTTACTTATTTTTACTGATAACTTATGAATATAAATCAATAATACGTTGCCATGGTTTCTTTATTTGGTAACGCTGGGCAATGTGTGTTTTGGTTTCACATCCTTCTCAGATCAGAAGTGAGATTTTGACCAAGTTTGTTTGTACAGTTCAAACAATGGTCAGGGGTGCCACGATTAGAGATGCACCGATTCAGCTTTTTCAGTTCTGATACCGATATCGATACTTTGAGTTTAAGTATTTGACGATACCAGTGTAATGACTAAAAAATAGCACTTATTTCCTTAAAACACAGTTAACGTATTACACAAGAGATCAAATTGTGTTCAAGTTCAAGTTGTGTAAAAGTTCAAACATTATTAGGCCTGTAAATTGTTTTA